>NC_056746.1:1445139051-1445364051 GCF_019279795.1 Protopterus annectens | reverse complement strand
CCAGAAATACTGGATGAATTTAGAAATCACTTTCACAAGATTAACCATAACAACATTAACATGGAACCTAAAGATAAAATAAAGGAGTTTATAACCACAAACATGAATAAAAAGCTTAATAAACAACAGATTAAACTATTGGACAAGAGTATTTCATATACAGAAGTTATTACACAAATAAATAAGCTTAAATCAAACAAAGCACCGGGTAATGATGGTATTATACCAGAGATATATAAAATCCTTTCTAAAACTACATATTCATTAATACATAAGGTTTTTATTCTGGCCCAAACTGAGTTAATAACCCCCCCATCTTGGCAATATACATTTATTTCACCAATTTTAAAACCTAATAAAGATCCAACTAGATGTTCTTCATATCGACCCATCTCATTACTTAATGTTGATTATAAAATGTTTATGAGTATTTTTGCTGATAGATTGAAGACAATTATCCCCAGCATTATAGACATAGATCAGACGGGCTTCATTGTAAATAGAAATACTTTTGATAATATAAGAAGAACTTTAACATTAATTGATTTTGCAAATAGGAAAAAGAAAGATTTAACACTTATTAGTCTTGATATAGGTTCAGCATTTGATTCAGTAAGTTGGGACTATCTGTTTACCTTACTGAAGTGCACAAATTTCTCTGATGCATTTGTAAATTTAATTGAGCATTTATACAAAGGAACGCTGGCTTATATTAAGGTAGGAACATATGTTTCACAAAAAATACCCATTCTTAAAGGTACAAAGCAAGGATGTCCACTTTCTCCACTATTATTCACTTTAGTAATGGAGCCTTGGGCTAATTTGATTAGAAACAGTACTGACATAGAGGGTTTTGAAATTCAACTTTTTGCAGATGATGTTCTAATTACATCAACAGGATCTAATTCTTCTATGCAGTCTTTATTTGATAAAATGATGAATTTTAAAAGTATTTCTGGTTTAATATTCAATGAAGAAAAAACTAAAATACTACCTATATATACACGAAAAAATACTCTCATTAGTGATTTTACTAAATATGTACCCAACTCAGGTCAGATAACTTATTTAGGTATAATACTATCTAAAGATATTAAATCTATTATATATAATAACTATAATACCTGTTTTCTTAATATACAACATCTTTTTAATACCTGGAATAATATGTTTTTTACTATGGAGGAGAGACTTACAATTATTAAAATGATAATATTCCCCAAGATTTTATACTTAATACAATCAATAATACTTTCACCTACAAAAATAACTATCAAGAAACTGAATACACTAATGTTAAATTTCTTATGGGCACCTAATAGACCTAGGATTGCATTAAAGAATCATACTAATAGCTGGTCTCAAGGGGGTATTTCTTTTCCAGACTTTAATTTATATATTATCTCTTCTATTATAAAAGTTATTACTTTATTAATAGATCGGTCATATGTCTAAAATGGAAAGATTATTGGGAGCTAATTAGTATGCACTTCATGAAAATCTCCTTAACACATAAAAATATGATTATAAATAACTCCATGTTGTGGTTGCTAAAGGAATTTTGTACTTCACCTATTACACCTAAACATATGGTCTGTTACCCATTAAATATTATTATTAGTTATCGTAACTTTATATTCATGCACCCTAAGTATAGGGAATGGAATTTTATTGTATTCCCTATAATTTATACTCAGGGTATGCTTATGTCATCTACTTCTGAAGGAGCTCATTTAGCTATAGATAATAATCTAAAGTACTGGTATCAGCTGATATCTGATAATAAAGTTAAAAATCTAGATTTCTTAAAACAAGAATTTGATCTAAGAGAAACTTGCTGGTTAGAGGTTCAGATCTTTAGACAACATCTCATTGATAGAATAGATCTAATGTCTATAACAGTTAAAGAATCTATTCCAAAACTGATTGATTACTTGATAATAAATTTACAGCATAAAGTTTCTGATAAAGGTAAACTTTCATATATACATAAAATTATCAGACAAGAAACTTTTTACAATGTAGATTCATACTGGAATTATTTCACCTCTATTAATGGGGACCCACCAACTCAACAAGATAAACAATATATATTGGAATCTGCTTATAGAACTACATCTTCCATTGTCTGGAGACTTTATACATGGAAATTTTTACATAGATCTTTTTATACACCTTTGATGATGAATAAAATTAAAAGATAATCTATGTAAGAGATGTAATGTAGAAATTAATGCTGACTGGGCTCATATGTTTTATGACTGTATGAAGTTGAAAGAATACTGGAAGTCAATTAATGAATTTTTGCAGGCTCTTTTTACAGATAATTTCATTATTTCTAAGTCTCTTATATTATTCAACACACCTGTACCTCAATGTGTTAAAAAGATTAAGCTTCCCTTGTTATGGTCTATCCTAGCAGTGGCTAGGAAAATAATAACTAGAAATTGGATTTCAGATACACCTCCTTCGTTCAATGAATTTAAAAATGTTATGAATATAATGTGTCATATGGAAATAAGCACAATTAGAATGAGAACAACTAGAAAAACATCACATTTTATTGTATGGGATAATTTACAAAATTTGTTACAAAAATTCTAATTTCAATAGCACAGTATTTTAGTTTAATTAATTGATCTGATTGTAGTGGATGTCTTTGTAAATACTTTAGTTGTTTTGTTGAATATTATAATAATACCTATTTTTAATTATTTGTATAAAATTGTTATGATATTTCTCTTATATGTTAAAACAATAAACTTGTTTTTAAAAAAAAAAGAAACTGTCAAACTGTGTGACCTCAATATCAACTGGTTCTCCTGGAACTCACTACACCATGCTGACCATATTAACCTCCACAGCTTCACTCAAATATACCAATGTACAACTAGGGTAGACAAAGCATCTAAAAAGGAGTCCTTTTTGGTCATTGACTGGATCCTTACCAACTGACCTGTACTAATATATTACTCTGGTAGCCTCCCAAACTCTCTTGGCGATAACATCCCAATATTTGTTCCCAGACATTATACAAATCCAATAAAACCTATCTCTTACCAACAATTTCGATATACAAAAAAATTTAAATCTCAAGACTTTGTGTCCACCCTCAAACTCTGCAATTGGAAACAACGGAAATTTCTCCCCGTAGATGGTGTGGTAGAATATTTCAACACTATCTTCTTAAACATCCTAAATAACATGGCCCCCACTAGAACAGTAAGAATAAAGTCCAATTATGCACCCCCTGGCTTACCAAAAAACAAGATCACCCCTAAAAGCAAGAGATAAACCTGAGAAACTTGAGTCCATCATAAAACTACAACAAATCAACAGAAATACCTAAAACTAAGAAATAAATCTAAAACAAAAATCAGACTTGATAAAGATGTCACAATACTGATATACAATCAAAGAACAAAAAGAATCAACACAAAGTCTGGTCTGCTATTAATACAATTCTGCAACCAGGCCAAACTAGTACACCCTCCCCATCCACCAGTAACTCCATTGACAATACTGCCACCCAGTTCAACAAATATTTCACTGAATCCATAACTGCCCTCATTAATAATAACTGCCCAACGTCACCACCAAATCTCTCTTCCTTAGCTCATAACAGCCACTTTTCCATACAACCAGTTCCAAGAAGTACCATATATAAATATCTTAATAAGCTTAAACGCACAACCCTTGCAGCAGACAAACTTCCTGCTGAATACACCAAAATCATTGCCAAAGCCATATCATACCCAGGTTCGTTGCTAATCGATTGCTCCATCGCTGAATAACGTATCCCCGCTCTCTGGAAAATATGACATGTAATACACTACACAAAGGTGGAAACTCAGCAGAACTATCAAATTACCAGCACACTGCTATCCTATCACCTTTATCAAAAATACTCAAAAGGTGTATACATACTCAAATCCTAAACCATTTCTTATGCAACAAGCTCCTAGCAAATACCCAGCATGGATTCCTCCCTAATCACAGCACTACCACAGCCTTTATTAGCTTCACTAACACTATTAAACACCAGAATGAAGGCAACCTTGTATATTCTATCTTTCTAGACCTCTCTAAAGCTTTCAGTACCATCAAACATAATAAACTCTTAACTGTACTATCTGAACTCAATCTAAACTACTCTCATCTTGCTTGGTTCCAGGACTACTTATCAGATCACATATATGCTGTCAAATGGCAAAACAATCTCCTCTTCTACCTGTAACTTTAAGTGTTCCACAAAGGTCTAGATGTGCTCCCTTTCATTTCAATTTATCCACCCACAACCTTCATACTGCCACCCTTCATGCTACACTGGTCCAATATGCAGATGATTCAACCCTAATCTGTTCTGCCCCAACCCTCCATGAACTTCAAAAAATAACAACAATCCTTTACTGCAGTCAAAACATGGCTGTCAGCTGCACAACTCATTCTCAACACAAATAAAACTAAACTGATGCTGTTTCATCCCACAAAAGCCATAGATCTGATTCCTTAATTCAAAATAATTTCAAGCAACAAAACCCCTATTGCACAAGTCCCTCAAACCAAATTTCTAGCTGTTATAATACCTCAGAAAGTACAGTTGTGTGCACATACCATAAATCTAGATGTTCAAGTGTATTTACTGTTGCAGTCATCACACTTGGGTTATCCTGCCAGGGGTAGCTCTCAGTCATCCTGAATACCAGAGGCTCATTATTTCTGCATCAGTTGCTGTCACTCCAGGACTGACGTCAGGTTGTCAGTGGCATAAAATCAGACAGCCGATGCCATTACATCAGTTTTTCTTGCCCCAACTGTCAGGAACCCCCAAATAGGGAGCTAGGTTATGGTGGAAGAATACCACCAGCAGAAAGTAAATACCAAAAATTCCCTGTAAAGAGTGAGGAAGAGAGAGAGAGAGAGAGAGAGAGACAAGGGGGATGGAGGATGGGAAACCAGGAATGCAACAGCGAATACACTCAGACATCTACATTTATGGTAAGTGTACGCAACTGTGTCACTGTTGCAGTCATCACACTTGGGTTGATTCCCAAAGCTGAAGAAAAGGGTGGAGGCAGTCAAGAAGACTGGGGGCTGGCTAGGATGCCCTGCAAGACTGCAGATGCAAAACCTGCCCTGGATTTGGAGAAGATAGGCAGGTGATAATGCTCGGTGAAGGTATGAACAGAAGTCCATGTTGCAGCCTCCAGTATGTCCCTGGTGGGGACCCCTCTGAGAAAAGATGCAGAGGTGGAGGTTGCCCTGGTGGAATGCATCCTGACCCACTTAGGGGCAGTTTCCCATGGTGTTTGTTTGGATATGGCCTTGCCCTCTGCCCCTGTTGCAAAGCTGACTAGCAATTGCTCAGTTTTCCTAAAAGATATAGTCCTATCCAGGTAGAATCTGAGCTGCCTGTGCACATCTAGACAATGCAGAATTCTTTCTACCTTGTTTTGTGGGTTATGGAAAAAGGTGGGCAAATTAATTGATTGGTTGAGAGCCACAGTGGACTCCACTTTAGGCATGAACGTTGGGTTAGTCCTGAGAGAGCCTCTGTCAGCATGGAAAATGATGAAGAGCTCTACGGCCATGACAGGTTGTAGCTCTGAAACTCTTCTAGCTGAAGTGATGGCCAGAAGCAAGGCTGTTTTCCAAGAGAGGAATTTTACCTCTGCTGAAGCTGCAGGCTCAAAGGGGGGGCCGTGAGCTTCTCCAACACAAAATTAAGAAATTAAGGTCCCAAGCTGGGATAGGAGCTCTTCTGGGTGGCCTTAAATTGTTAGCCCTCTTAGGAACCGTTTGGTGAGAGGGTGTGAGAAGAGAGGTGGCTCTGTGCTGTAATGAGCAGAGATGGCAGAAGCATGAATTTTAATAGAAGAGAAGGATAGGCCCCTGTGTAGTAGGTCTGCTAGGTAATCGAGGATGAGAGGTAGGGAGGGCTGTGCTCTTTCAGCTATTTTAGCCTGGATCCAGGTGCAAAACCTTTAACACTTGTTAGCATAGGATTTTCTAGTGCTGGAGCATCTGGCCTCATGTATAACATCCAGAACTTGTTTGTTTAGGCTGGAGGAGAGGTCAGGGTATATGCCAGGCTCCCAAGTTCAGGGTCTGCAATTGCAGATGCATGAATTCTCCATTCTTCTGAGTCAGAAGAGTTGGGATCTGAGGTAGGTGCCATGGTGGCAGGGGTGACAGGCTGCGCAGCAGTGGGTACCAGTGTTGGTGTGGCCATTCTGGGGCAATCAAGATTGCCCTTGGTTTTTCCTGCCTTATTTTGAGCAGTAACCTTGAAAGTAGTGGTAGAGGGGGAAATGCATAGATGGAGAGGTTTACCCATTGGAAGGATAGAGCATCCACTTTCCAGGCCTTGCTGTGAGGTTCCCTGGTGCAGAATTTGCTGAGCTGGTGGTTGTTGTGGGAGGCAAAGAGGTCCACCTTTGGGGTGCCCCATTTCTGGGTTACAAGGTTGAAGGTTCTGTGGTCTAGCTGCCACTCATGTGGGTCTAGCAGGTTTCTGCTTAAGTTGTCTGCCAGAGAGTTTAGGGAGCCTGGCAAGAATTGTGCTAGCAGGTTTATTTGCATGGCTGATGCCGTGTGCCAAAGGGACATGGCGAGCCTTCAGAGAGGATAAGAGTGAGTTCCTCCATGCTGGTTGATGTACCACATCACTGTAGTGTTGTCTGTTTTGATCACTAGAGGCCCCGGGGAGAGTAGGGTTCTGAAAGCTGTCAGAGCATGCTGAATAGCTAGAATCTCTTTTTGGTTGATGTGCAGATGTATTTGATTTGGGCTCCAATGGCCCTGAATGCACCTGCCATCTAGGTGTGCACCCCAGGCATAATATGATGCATCTGTGGTGAGGGTCTGGACAGCATGGGGCTCTGTAAAGGGAAGACCCTTGTTGTGGTTGCATGCTGCTGCCCACCAAAGGAAATCTTTCCTTAGACAGGGTATCACAGTTATGATAGTTTCCAGGTCCTGAGAGTGTTGACACCAAAGGCTTATTAGGTACCATTGTAATTTCCTCATATGCAGTCTGGCATATGGAATGAGTAGACTGCAGGAGTCCATGAACCCTAGAGCTTGCAGGATTTTCCTTGTGGATAACTGGGTTCTGGTGGCTAGTTGAGAGAAGTAGCCTGTCAGGTAGGCTTGTTTTTCTAGATTAAGGAATGCCATCTGGGATGCCGTGTCCAGGCTTGCTCCCAGGAATACAATTTTTTGAGTGGGGACTAGTTTTGATTTCTTTTCATTTACAGTATACCCCAGGAAGGTCAGTAGGTCCTTTACAAAAGTCAGGTGCTGTAACAGCTTTTCCTGTCTGTCTGAATCAGGCAGCCATCTAAGTAGGGGTAAATTTGAATATTTCTTTGAATACAAAAAGCAATGGCTGGAGCCAGGCATTTTGTGAAAACTCTGGGAGCAGTGGATAAACCAAAGGGAAGTTCGGAGAACTGAAATTGCATAGTTCCTGCCCTGAAACGTAGATATTTCCTACAAGATTCCCTGATTGGGATATGTAGGTAGCCATCTTTTATGTCTAGCGTGGCTAACTAAGCGTCCTTGGAAAGCATAGAAAGAAACTGCTGGAGGGTGAGCATTTTGAATGTTGGTATCACCAAGAAGGTGTTTAGAATTAATAGATCAAGGATTGGGCACTAGGTGCCCTCTTTTCTGAGTACCAGGAAAAGCCTGGAATAAAAACCTTGGCTTATCTGGTCTGCGGGAACAGGCTGTACATGGAGAGCAGGAAATGGACTTGTTTTTTGGCCTCTGCCCACTGGTTTGGATGAATATCTGGGAACCCTTTTGGGGTTGGCAGAGTGTGGAAATAAAATTTGTATCCCTGAGACACTATGTTGAGGACCCATCGGTCGTTGGTAATGGAAGCCCAGTTGGTTGCATGGAAGGAGAGTTTTCCTCCTAGGGGCACAAGCAGGTGGCCAGAGGTAAAGGTTGGAGGTGTAAAGTCACTACTAGTACTTTCCTTAAGGGAGTGGCGTAGGACTCCCTGTTTTTGAAGAGGAGGAACTCCATTGCTTAGATCTCTGCATTCCCTGGGGCTGCTGTCTGGGGGGGGGGGTCTGCTTCCCCTAGGTCTTGGCTGAGCTGGCCTGGAAGGGGCAGGAAAGGACCAGTGCTTGGATGGGCAATACCTACTGAAACTCGGAGGCTGGACCTGTATGAAGGAATTAACTGTCTGCACAGATTTTGCTTTTTCTTCCATCTTTTTTAAGACTCTTCTGCCTTGGTGCCAAACAAATTGTCTTTGTTCAATGGTGCATGCAATAGTTTTTATTTGACATGGCCTGGCAAGGTCTGTTCCTTAAGCCAAGCATGACTTCTAAGTACAGAACCAGTGACTGCTGTCCTGCAAGATGCTTCTAGGGCTTCAAAGCCACATTGCAAGGTGTGTTTAGTAACTTGGCTTGCAGAATGCATAAGCTCTTGTAATTCTTTATTTTCTGCACAAGCAGGAAAGGTAGATATTTTTTGTTTGAGGAGTTCCATGGTATGTTTCTGGTATTTCAGCATGTAGAACTGACAATTTAGTGCTCAAATGGCAAGAGTTGCAGAGATGTATCCTTTTTTTTACCCCATCTGTCTAAAGCTTGGGAATCCCAGTCCAACGGGGTGGGATTCTTAGCTGTGGTTGCTTTAATTCCTTTAGGTCCTTGGGAGATGACCTCTGCGTCAGCAGTAGGATTTTTGAAAAGAAAGATGTTTATTATCAACTATTAAACTCCCCACTGTCTTCTCTTTTTCTCCTGTTCCAACCTCCAACATATAAACCTCTTAACTAAACTTAAGCCCACCAAATTAGCAGCAGACAACCTCCCAAGTGAATACCTACAAATCGCAGCTGATGCTCTAGCCTACCCAGTATCCATCTTGATTAACCGATCTCTGTCAGAAAGTTACGTTCCCACACTGTGAAAAGTATCACATATAATTCCCCTCCACAAAGGTGGCCCCTCCACAGAACTAACCAATTACTGCCCCAAAGCTATTCTCTCTCCACCTCCAAAATACTAGAGAGATGCATTCACTCTCAGGTCTCAGACTACCTCCTTACTAACAACCTCCTTTCCAATACTCAGCATGGTTTCCGATCAAACCATAGCACCACCACTGCTTTACTCTCCTTTACTAACACTATCCTTCAGCATAAAAACAATGGCTATCTCTCCTCTGCTACTTTCCTAGACCTATCTAAAGCATTTGACATGGTCCCACACAACTCATCTCTGTCCTCAATAATCTATCCTTCTCTTAATCAGTCACCAACTGGTTTCAGAGTTATCTGTCTGACAGCCAACAATCCGTTGTATGGCAGAATGACATATCTCCCCAACTACCTGTCTCTATAGGGGTTCCCCAAGGATCCATCCTTGGATCCCTACTCTTCTCTATTTTTGCCAATAATCTAGCCTCTGCCACCAAACATGGCACACTCATACAATATACAGATAAATCAATCATCATCTGCTCAGCCCAGTCCCTACCCAAACTGCAAAAAGTCACACAGGAAGCCTTTTCCTCTGTTGAAACTTGGTTATCCGATGCCCAATTAACACTCAACCCAAATAAAACTAAACTACTCATCTTCCAACCCACCAAACATACTCAAAATAACTCAGACTTTACCATCACAGGAAAAGACACCACTACACACCCAAAAAAACACACCAAATTGCTAGGAGTTGGAATAGATAATAAACTAAAATTTGACGTTCACATATCCATGACCATAAAAAAAAGTCCACAAAAAACTAGAAGCGTTATACAGAAATAAGCAACTTCTCACCAAAACAGCAAAGATTTCAGGAGCAAATTCCCACCTTATCTCCACCTTATTTTATGCCTCTCCAATATATATATATATATATATATATATATATATATATATATATATATATATATATATACCAACCTAAGGCAATGCGATCTAAGCAAGCTCGAGACCAGCTACAACAAAATCGCCAAATTCACCACAGGGGCATCCTACCATAGTCACCACTGTCTCTCCCTTGCTGAACTGGGCTGGCTTGAACTCCCTCACCTCCTTCAACTTGCACTCGCCCACAAACTAGTAAACCATCCATTAAAAGTCCCATCCCTCCAGAATCTACTCCAACCCTACTGCATCACCAGACCACTATGATCCAGCAACAAAAATCACTTACAGGTCACTAAAGCCAATAACTTTGCTGTTGAAGCACTATTATCTTGCGCCATAGCCAAATGATGGAACTACCTCCCACCCACAATTACCTCTGTACCATCATGCACCCACTTCAAAACTTTACTAAAAGTGCACCTAAAAACATGCTGGCTATGCCCTTGCAACTCACCCACTAGCTTTCTTTCCACCCCACTAACTACCTTGATTATAGCAAGCTAGGATGCTCATAAGCCTAACTACTTATTATACAGCAGGAACTTCTTATTGTAACAATTGTTAATGTTTGTTATGTACTTTGCAGATGATAAAGATTCTAGTTGTCTACTGATGTACTATGTTCTTCATCTGTAACTGTAATTTTTAATTGCTATGTTGATCAAATTGTTAATTGCTATGTAAATCCAATGTAACTACTGTCTGTATATTTTAACTGTGGAGCTTTTCTCCCGGGGCCTCCGCTGAAAATGGACCTACGTCCAGTCGGACACTCCTGGTCAACAAATGTAAATAAATAAAATAAATAAATGTGAGTTAGGGACTGTAATACCTGTCAGGTTTCCTGGGAGCAGGAGGAAGGGTGTCAGGAGTCAAACTGGATTCCATAAAGACATCATCCACAATATCCAAGACAGGAGGAATGGCTAAAGGTCTGTGCTGTGGCCAATCTAAGAATTCCCTGAGTCTCTATTTGGACTGAGGATAGTCCTGACATTCCCACTGGAAATGCTCCCTTAAAGTATGTAGGGTTTCACCAAATGAAAAATCCTCTGGAGGAGAGGCAGAAGGAATGGATTCCTTTGCATCTGAATCCTCATAAGCAGATAAGGGTTGCATGTCTTCATATTCAGAAACCTCAGTTTCTTCGGACTCCTGGTCAGATAAAACTGTTGGGACAAGTCTCTATTTGTTTTGGAAGGGGTAGGTTGGCTTCCCTTAATAAGCATGATAAGCTCTTCTGCCATTTTAAGCATTTGAGAGTGAGGCATGGAAGCAGGTGCCTGAGCTTGGGTCATCGTTTTTTTAGGCGTAGTTTGTACCCTGGGCCTTAGAAACTCGGTAGTTTTAAAAAGAACTGAAGAAGTCAAAGAAGTCGTCAGTTTGTGTCGAGTATTGGTAGTGTGAAGAACTTCCTCGGAAGCCAATACCTGCTCAGCAGCTCCAGATCCATCCAAGGTAGAGACATCCACAGGATCCTTAGTCAAAGAAGAGTCTCGTGACATACCTGACTCTAAACAAGTCTCGGTAGTGGCAGCAAATCCACAGAAGCGGGCATCAGGGGCTGCAAAAGCGCCTCACTGAGGACCGGAGAACTGATGACTAGCTTAACAGAAGCGTCGTTGGCAGTTTTTAACCTGTGTGGTCTGTCTCTGTCTTTATCCTTATGTTTTTTTTTGGTAGATCGGTAGTCGGATGGGTTACTGAAGGCATTTTGGAATATGGGGACCGAGCGCGAAAATGTTTAGCTACAATAAGGACCCGATGATGTATAGTTCTGGCGTTGAACAAAGCACGACAGCGAGGTACTTTGTGGTCTGGGCCTAAACAGGTGACGCAGTAAGAATGGAAATCTCAGTGTGGTATTTGCTTTCCACAGGTGAGACAATTGTTAACTTTTTCTGACATTGGTTAGAGCAAGAAAAAAGGATCCCCAACAAGGTACTTAGCTTTAGAAGATTTCAATTTCAATTCGGAAATGAAACTCAGGTAGCGGCCGACCGGCACTCGTGCGAACTACTTCTGCTTCATCTCCTCAGCAAGAAAGACTGATGTAATGGCATCAGCTGCTGCCTGATTTTATACCACTGATGACCTGACATCAGTCCTGCAGCAACAGCAACTGATGCAAAAATACTAAGCCTCTGGTATTTGGGCTGACTGAGGGCTACCCCTGGCAGGATAACCCAAGTGTGATGACTGCAACAGTGAAACACGAAGAACATCATGAAGTTTGACCTACATATTGCCCAATCAGTAAAAAAGCTCACAAAAAGTTTTGAACTCTATACAGATGCAACAAATAACTCTCCAATAATGCAAAAACCATTACTACCAGAACCCACCTAGTCTCCACACTTCTCTATGCATCCCCCATACTCATTAATTTCAACAGATCTAACTTAGCCCAAATAAACACCAGTTGCAATAAATTAACAAAGTTGAAACAGATTCAGACTTTAGGTCTCATCACTGCCATCCCCTTAAAAAACTATCTTGGCTAGAACTTCACAACCCGCTCACTCTTACTATGGCCCATCAAATATTTTACTATCCATTTTGTGCTGGCTCTTTACATTTTTTTACCTGGAAATTGCTCTTTGACTCATGCACTTGCCGTACCTGCAGGGGGCTGTGTTTTTTGCTGAAAAAGCCCCAGCTCTACAAGGCTTACTAAATCAGTACTCAAGGACTTACTATGGTCCAGTAATAAATCACTAATGGAAGTTACCAGAGTACTCTAACTACATTGCAAAAATCTGGAATACCCCTTAACATAAGGACTACAGCCAATAAAGTTTTTAAAGTTTTAAATATATAAACTATGAAAAAATTCTCTGTATTTAAATACATATATAGTTGATTAATATTTATGAGCCCAATAAGAATGCTGACTAGTGGATTTTAAATTGTTATTATGGAACCCTATTGCTCTGTTGATTCTAGTTGTTATATATAAGATGTAATTATAGTAACTAATTGATTATCTGATGAAGTCCGAGTTGTGTGGATGAAAACACGATTGGTTTAATAAAAGCGTTAATGAGTTTTCTGTGTAGTGCGTAATAAAGCTACGTTTTCTAAAAAACAGCTTTTTGTTCACTCTGTTAGCCCACTGCTCTCTGTTTTTGGATTTACTTGTGACTTTTGAGTGCTTTTCACCGTTCGTACTACAGCCAATAAAGCCAACTTCAAAAACATTCTTAAATCCCATCTAGCTAACTCATGCACCAGTTCTGATCCGGGCTAAACTACTTACATATATACAAACAATTTTGGTTATCACCACCCCTAAAACCAAACTCCCTTATTAAGTGAAACACTTCTCATGTTCACCTATCTTATTTGTTAAAAAAAATTGTTAATTTGTTATCTAACCTATGCTTCTTATGACTAACATATACAGGTCTGACTCAACTTTTTTACCTCTGTTTTTTAGTCTTTCTTATCTCAGAACGGTATCACTGTCACTAGCATATTTGCCATATATTCATGCCACTGTATAATGTGCTATATATTACTAAATGTAACTACCACTAAAGGTTACCAATCCAGACTGCATGACAATTTTATAATGTATCAAGATGTGCTTTCTATAGTACAATAATTTCTTTCTTCCTATTTTTTTATAATCTTGTATAGTTAATACTGGATATTTTCTCCCTGGGCCTATGCTGAAAATGGGCAAACAAATGTAAAATAAAAATAAATAAATAATACAACCCTGTTGCACTATCCACTAAGTCCTCTGAATTGCATTGCATGGGTGCAGTCATGAAAACTACAACTTGAGAACACAAAGCACCTAAACATATACTCAAGGCTGAAGTTCTTTCATATAATACCAATAAGGAAAAATCATAACAAGTGTTTTTGCAGAGGTATGACTCCCTCATCGGCATATGCAGATTTCGCCAAATCCCATTTTCCATTTATATTGTCTCACTGAGGTCATTGCAACTCACAGAAATGGGATTAATATCTTGCTGTTTCTGTGAGACATTGTAATCTTGGAGTACACCGAAAGCAATAGTTCACAGGACGTCACAAACTGTTCCTATGTGGAACATCAAGGTAACAATGAGCAATTAACAGCTCAAGCAAAAAAGCTACAGCAACTATGAAACAACAAATGTAGGATCATACATCTGAAGGAAACCTTGGCAGTGCCGTTCATGCAGAGCAGCACACACGAGTGGGTGAGTAGCCCTTATTATATCACAAGAAAAGTGGCATGGCAGTGTCTGTTTCTCTCCACTGACATTCTTCCCGGGTAATATGGACCCCTCGGCTGTCCTGCACTTTGTAATTTTAGTAGTAAGGATAGCTATTCAGAACATTTGATCCTGGCTGCAGTTAACTTACTAAATCTTAACAAAAATGAAATAAAGTCCTCTGTCCAGAAGAAAAAATAATCCAGTTAAAGGCTTAGGCAGATGTTTATTCAATGATGTATGTGTGTTCTTGTCTGATTCCAAACTGACAAATGTGCAGTTTAAATAGTATCATTCTAGAGAGAGGTAAGAGGTCTACCTCGGTGAGGGACTGTACCATGTCTCTCTACGTTACCCCGAAGGTAGAAATGTCTTACATCATTTTACATTAACAGTGCTAGGCATCTCTCACCAACAGTACATGACAGAAACCACAACCTTACCACTATTTAAAGGACCAAACACTTAAAATAAATAAATAAAAATAAGATAGGATAAATAATTTCAGAATCCTTTCAAAAATGTTTTCATCCTTGTGCTTCCTCAGGTCCATCTCAAAAGTACATTGTAGTTTTATATGTATAAAGCAAGTTTATTTTAAGAATATATATGTGCAGTTGTGCCCACTTGTACGGTACAAATGCTTCTAGAATTTGCTGTGCCGTCTTTCACTGGGCTGATGTTACTCAAAGTATGCAGTGAAACAAACAATCCTATGTTGTTGAAAGTATGCAGTGATGCAGAGAATCCCAACCAAGGAGTCATCTAAAAAGCAGCAAGCAAGATAACACAAATGCAACCAAATCTTGAAGGCTCTTTTTGACAGAGTGGATTATCCCTTTCAGATCTTTTTGTTTGAGGTAGAAATGGCCATTGAGCACAGAAGACTTTTTTTAAGTTATCTTTATTTTGAAATAAGTATGTTCACACGTATATGGATATGTAGGGTCTAAATTACAAAAGCGAAAAAACTTATGCGCGAATACCAAAACATAGATCCCTATATCACAAAAATCCCGAACGCACTAAACAGTGAAAAAAAAATCAAGCTGTCACAGTCGGCCAACCCCACCACTAGCTATATACTACCTACCCAAATAAAATAAATAAACAGCATACATACACTAACCAAACCTTACTAATAACCTAAAGTAAAGCACAAATCCCTGCTTCTAACCTTACACTAAACCCCACATACACAACTAACTCTGCACTATCCTTAACCCCTCCCTAACCCTAAGGTCCGTAACTACCGCACACGTCCCCTACAGACATACACCCAAACAAAACAAATAATCCACATACATACATTTAACAAAACCCTACCTCCAACACTACTAAACCACACATACAAAACTATCTATGCACTATCCTTAACCCCTCCCTAACCCTAAGGTCCATAACTACCGCACATTTCCCCTACGAAAATATACACAAACAAAATAAATAACCTACATACATACATTTAGCAAAACCCTACCTCTAACCCTACACTAAATCTAACATACATTACTTATATAACACTTACCTTAACCCGCACCCTATCCTAAACTCCGTAACTATCCAACACTTACCTTATGCAACTAATCCACAGACGGGCCAACCATGGAAATTCGATATTTCCATTATTGCGGTTTTCGACTTTCGCTCTAAGTCCACTTCGCGCTATAGGGTTCGACATTTACGTATTCGCGTAAACGCCTTTTCACTTTCCTAATATAGACCCATATATGTATATATATATATATATATATATATATATATATATATATATATATATAAATATATATATATGTATATGTATATGTATATATGGGTCTAGTATGGTTGATTGAAAACTCACTTGATTGAAAATTAAATTACTAGGACCACTTCATTGAAAGCTCACTTCACTGAAAACTCACTTGACTGAAACTCATTTCATTGAAAGATATAAATGGCCTTTTCCCCACTGCAGTGTGACCCTGGAAGTAATATATAAAGTAAGGGGGTGTGTGGGGGGTGAAGCCCCCCACATATCTTGGTTATATATTCTCTTTTGGAAACAGTTATTTATTGCACTTGTAAGTATCACTGTGTATAGTTTAACATGTTTATAATATGTGGGGGGCTGTGCCCCCCCCTTACTTTATATACTAACTCCAGGGTCACACTACAGTGGGGAAAAGGCCATTTATAACTTTCAATGAAATGAGTTTCAAAGAAATGAGTTTTCAGTGAAGTGAGCTTTCAGTGAAGTGGTCCTAGTAATCTTCATTTTCAGTCAAGTGAGTTTTCAATCAACCGTAGTAGACCCGTACATATATATATATATATATATATATATATATATATATATATATATTTATATCGGATTATGTAGCCCAGGTGTGTATGACCCTAGCCCTGAGCAACATCCTACCATCACCCAGAATGATACCATAGTACAAGCAGAAAATGATTGATTTCAACAATTGGTTAAGTTTCTGGTGTCATTCTAAGGGGATCCATTATCTGTCTGCCTGGGATGACATGACTGATAGACCTCGATGCTTTGTCAGAGATGGCCTGCATCTGTCATCCTTGGGCATCTGGATACTGGCCAAGGCTCTTGCCACCCCTATAGTGCCTTTTTCAGGCGGTGTTCAAAAGACCAAATTACCACTGTAACAGCTACAAACAAATGCAATCTGAGGGCCATGCTGCTCAATACTAGAAATCTAAATTTCAAAATGCACTCACTCAAAGCACTCCTTAAAATGGAGAACATCAACATTTGAGCTGTAACACAGACCTGGTTCAAGACAGCAGAAAGCACCCCTGTACTACCAGGCTATAACTCATTCCAAATCTTTCGGCCCCAGAACTTGGATTGAAGCTCCAAAGGTGGTGGTGTTTCCATATTTATAAAGGATGCACACACCTCCAGACTGGTAGCCCAACATAACCCAGCAGAGATACTTCAGGTGCAGCTAACATTGGGTAAGACAGCGATTCAGGTCGTATCCTGCTATAGATCCCCAACCATGTCCAAAGACTCGCACTCCACATTCCTATGCACCCTGGAGAATGTTAGGGTCCAACCTAACACGCTCATACTGGGCAACCAACTACTCCTCCAATAACTAGGAAAGCTATTCATGTACCAATAAACTTGCCCAACATTTCCTGGAAATCATTAATTCCAGTGCCCTGGACCAGCTCATTCTTAACCCCACTAGCGGTAGCAACATCCTTGACCTGCTCATTACTAACATGGGCAACCGTTGCTCTACACCAATAGTCAACTCCTCCCTGGTTAGATCCGAACACAAAGTAATCAGATTGGAAATCCACATCCCTCCCACCCCCCTCACAAAGGTAACCACTATGAAAAACTTCTCCAAAGCTAACTGTGGCCTCCTAAAAAGAGAGGTGGCTAACTTCACGACACCCATGCAAATGGTGAATAGTTGCATGACCGCTGAATCATACACCAATGCACTGTACGAACATGTACACAAATGCATGGATCTCACCATAACCAAAAGAACCAAGTTGCTCTCCTCCAAAAATAGGAAGGCAATCTGGTAGTCACTAGCCATAAACAAACTCTACAACAGAAGGAGGAAACTGATACAGAATAAGGTGAAGTCCCAAGACTGGAAAAACTCCCTTATCAACCTCAACAAAAGTTGAGATCCCTCATCAAATCCTCTAAAGCTAGCTATGAAAATAGAACTGCAGCAGATAGTAAAGATAACCACAAGGCCTTCTATAGTTATGCAAAGAATCTCCATGGCAATTCCCAGATTTGCTCTGAGCTACTGCACAATGGTACCTCCTATACCGAGCCAAAAGATATTGCCAATATACTGGCCGACAGATTCAGTGCCAACTTTACCCCTCTCTCCCCTCACAAAAGACCTATCAAATTAACAGTAGACTGCCAGGCAACTAGTATTACTGCTGCACAGGTTAAAACAGCACGGTCTAAGGCCAAGAATACAGCTTGTATGGGAACTGACAATATCCCTGGTTGTGTGCTACATAAACTACAGAGTGAAATGGCACCTCAACTGTGTGCCCTGTTCAATCACAGCCTCACTTCAGGCTTCGTCCCTACCGAGTGGCTCACTGCTACAGTCATCCCTCTCCACAAAGAGGGAGCAACTATAGACCCTGGGAATTGTCACCTCATTAGACTAATGAGTCTGATATGCAAAGCTATGGAACCCATCATCATGGACATAATAAACAAGGATATAGGGACTCTCCAAACCCTGGATCCAATACAGTTTGATTTTATGAAGGGTAGATCATGACTGCTCATCTTGGTCATCTTCTTTGAGTCAGTCACCAGAGCTGTGGATGAAGGCAAGGTGGTTCATACAGCCTACCTTGATCTGGCCAAGGCCTTTGATACCATTCCCCACTCAGGAATCATAGAAAAACTCAGTAAGCTAGGCATCAACCCCTATATTACTAGGGATCACCTACAGAACACCAACAGCCCAAAACACTGTCATCCATATGGCCAACACTCACAATATCGACAGTGCCAGAACTTCACAAAAAAGAAAAATAAAATTTCCTTTTTCATGCTAGCAGGGGGCTCCACCTCACGCACCCCCCGTACCTTTAATATACCAACTCCGAGATCACACTACAGTGCAAGAATGGAAATTTTTCCATTCCGCACTATTGGGAGATAGCGTTTCCCCATTGTCGATATTCTGAGCATCGACCATATGGCGTCGACCATATGGGTGTCGGCATTGTGAGCTGTCGGCGTTCTGTATGGGACCCATCACTAGGTTGGTTGCAAACTGGCTTACAGCTAGAACCCACAGTGTGAACGTAGCTGAATCCAAGTCAGACTGCCAACCAGTCACGAGTGGAGTCCCACAGGGTTCAGTCCTGGGTCCTCTCCTATTTGGTATCTACTTCTCTGAAGTCCAGACCAACATGAAGGAAATCTGGCTGACAAAGTTTACAGACGACTGCAAGTTGGGAGCTATTATTAACTCCCCAAGTGATGCTGACATCCTGCAGAAAGGCCTCACTGAGACCAACGACTGGTGTCAGAAACATGGCCTTAAACTCAATGCCAGAAAATGTGTCATCATTCCCTTTGAGAAAAACCCGGTTTACATGAATTACCACATCGATGGTAGTCCACTGAACACAGAGGGCATTATAAGAGAGCTGAGAGCACAGGTTGACAGCAATCTCTCTTTTGACCACCACTTTGCCACTGTGGTCAGAAAGTCCTATGTGGCACATCTCATTACTAAGGGTTTTGCATCCAGGAAGAAAGAGATCAGTGTCTACCTCTACTCTTCCCTCATTAGGCCAATCATCGAGTACAATGCTCCATTTGGCATGTACCTCACTAGACACCTGCAACAACTGGAGAGGTAGCAAAAGTACCTCACAAAGAGGATTCTAGGCCTTAAACACTTGTCCTATATAGACAGACTCAAAACCTCCAGCTATTCTCTGTCTCATATCACCTACTTTGAGGCTATCTCTGCTTGACTTACAAAGCCACGTCTGACCCAGCTTTGTTAGAAATTCTACATCTAAACAAATCCCAATCCCTCCACACCAGATGCTCAAGAGACCTCAACCTCATTACTACAATCAACAGAATGTGCTGGTGGGACAGTTTCATAACCAAGAGAATGCCCATGCTATGGAATAGACTTCCCATACATGTCAAACAGAGCACCTCACTGGCCCTCATCAAGAGAAATTTGATGAGTGGATGGGAAATAGAAAATTCACTGGGGGGATCACTCCAGTGGCTCTACTTAACAGAAGCACTGGGAACTAAGGTCAGGTGGCACAATGCCAGGGTAATCCTATGGGCTAGGCTTGTAAAGGCTCTAGGGCTATTAGCCTAGTACACAACTATCAAGATAGGTGAATGCTGCCAGCCTATCCAGATAGA
The DNA here is from genome assembly GCF_019279795.1 of Protopterus annectens. NCBI lineage: Eukaryota > Metazoa > Chordata > Ceratodontiformes > Protopteridae > Protopterus > Protopterus annectens. The sequence goes on along the minus strand of NC_056746.1, from coordinate 1,445,344,022 downwards.
ATTTTGTAGATAATTCTGTCATTTGTAAATGTTGATATAAGCCACAGGCTTGTTCTCTTACATGGGAAAATGGTGTTAAATGTAGAACTGCAAAAATGTAACAATAGTGCACTCTGCTATAACAAAGCTGATAAGTCAATTCTTTGATGTCAAAACTAGGAGCCAAGATGTCTAGTTAATGGCTAGAATTTGCATGTATAACTTCATTTATTGTTCTGGCTTCCTGACCAAGGGCTATTAACCTCCGAGATCTGTTAGCCTGGGAACCTGAAAGAAATTATGTAATCTGAAATGAATCAGTGGTACTGTGTTATCAATTTAAGGACATAAAAAAATGAGAGCATTTGAGCATTTGTCTTGAGAGCATCCAATCCACCACTCTGCATGTGTCTATATGTAAGGAGGGTTTTAGAACTGAGTTTTCTTTTAGATATAGCTAGGAAATAGGAAGATTAGACTAGTTTGTTTTTCTGTGATGTTAGAACTTTTCTACTGTATTATTTTAAGTATTTCTCTGTGATCTATAAACTCGTATCTAGCACTTTGTAACAAGAAGTATTGTCTTGTATTTTTTTATTATTAAATATTTTTAAACCTTTCAAATGTGGCTGTTTTGTGTAGAGATAATTTAAGCTTTAAGAGTACAGTGCATGTATATAGTGATACTGTACCAAGTCACTCCAAATAAGTCTTGACTAGTTGCACTTACCATTTGGATAATAATATTGCACAGTATAACTGGACACCCTTTCATAAGGGCCTTTGAGTAGCTGATAAATATTAGCTGGGTGGTGGCAGTGATTTCTCCTGTATAGTCTTGGTAGAAGGGGCACAGCTGGAGAACCTGTGCCAGCCTTCTCCAGTAGTGACTGCGTGGCTGTATAAACTCTTATTTCAAAGTGTATGTGTGTCAGCTACTTGGACATGGACACAAAGCACTGGCTGGACAGCCACAGCGCTGGAGGTTTAGCTTGCCCACTAGGCTGAGCTCTGGATCCTATAGCTATGCCAGTGGGGAGTCTTATTGGGGACCTGCTGGAAAGGGAGAAACCAGCCCCAGACTTACTGTGATCTCTGTGTGCTCTTAAGGGAAATTTTACTTTATTGTCTGTGTATTTATTATTCTTTCCCTATATGGACACCCCTCACTGGTGTTAGTGATGAGGATTGAGGCTCCTTGATTGCTGGGCGAGTGCACAGGCATCACATATTAATTGTTTGGCAGTGGTGGGATATCCACACCACATATTAATTGGTTGGCAAATACTAATTGGCTTGTAGTGGTGTGGGTAGAGTGAATTCCTGTAGCTTGTGTACAGTGATCACTGAAGGTGTTCTGCACTCTAAATCAGCCACGCAGTGAATACTCAAGAGTTCAGATCACAATTGTTTTATGTCTTTTGTTAGCTTAGTTAGTCAGGCAGATCAGGCAGCATGTCAGCAGAGGAGTACGGAAAGCTGACAAGGAGCCAGCTGGCTGAGATGTGCCAGGCTGGGGGACTGGGGCATGGAAACCTGACTAAGGCAGACATGATTGCAGCTTTGGTCACAGCTGCATCAGAAAACAGCAACCAGGAAGACGATCAGACTGGCAGTGGAGATGTACCACCCTCAGAGAATGGACAGCTCAACCTTTCTGCAGGGGACTTAAATATCCATCTGGAGCTAAAGAGACTTGCGTTGGAGGCCAGGCATTTGGAAATAGAAGGAGGTGAGAGACTACTGCTATGCCTGGAAGCTGAGGAAGAGGAGAGGCAGAGATAGCATGAGAAGGAGATGCTGACTCTTCTTCAGAGTCATGGAGGTAATGGGGAAGGGAGTAACTGGACCCCAGAAGCACAAAAGGTCAGTAAATATCTTCCTCAGTTTTAAGAGGGTGATAACTTTGATAGTTTCAGTCATATGTTTGAGAGGGTATGTAAACAGTATGATGTTAACCAAAGGCTCTGGGAATGGTTCCTGACCTCCTTACTCCATGGTAAACCTGTAACTGTGTTGTCTAAAATGTCTGATGTTGACTGTTTTAATTATACTATGGTTAAGAACTGTTTGTTAGAATTGTTTAAGCTAACACCTGAAATGTATGGGAAAACATTTTGTGAGCATAGACGCAAGGCAGATGAAAGTGTGTGACTATGTTGCTGAACTGAGCACTTATTTTCATAGGTGGTTGAGTGGATGTCAGGTCACCACTTTTAAAGGGCTGGCAAACCTTTTGGTGAGGGAACAAGCCTTTAGCACGTTGCCTGAGGACATGAGGATATGGTTAGCTGATAGGCAGTGTGCTACTTCAGATGAGCTGGAGAAGAAAGGAGACCTATGCCTAGCAAGCAGGGAATCCCTGCACAGGAAAGGGTCCCCTAGTACAGTACTGCTCATGGATTTAAAGTAATCCATGGTGGACAGCACAGACTGCCCCAACAGAATATGCCAGTAGCAGGGGAAGCCACTAGTCCAGGTACACATCCAGGACCTAGTGTTAAATGTTTTGAATGCAACCAGTGGGGCCATGTGGCATACAGATATCCATGGAGGCAAGGCGGGGAACAAAGGGTTTGCGATCCAGTAAGTGGGAAAGAGAAAATACCAACAGTAGGTTGTCTTGAGACAACAGAGGTACAGAACTGCCATCCTGCAGATGTCCTGATAGTGAAGGATTTGGATGAGGCAGTACCATGTGTTTATGCAGTTACACGCAATCAGGCTAGAAGGCAACCATGTGGGTCTGGTACCCTGGGGGAGACCCAGAGAGACTGCACACTTGCAGCCAGGACTGGTAAGGTGGTTACTTCAGGGAGGAAGCTACTCTGTAGCAGTGCGACTGAAGGTGAGCCACAGGTGCTTGTGGGTACTGATGTTCCTTTGGACAGAGTGACTGCAAAGGTAGAGGTGAGGAGTAGTAGTACCCAGGCTGACAGTGAGGCAACACCATCAGAGGATGCCAGACTTCCTGTGGAAGGGCAGCTGGGAAGGGTTACAAAGAGAGAGTTGAGACAGGCTCAGCTCTCAGACCCTACATTGCAAGGCCTGAGGCAGGTAGCTAGTAAGGCACTTGATTCTCAAGGGAAGGAGGATTCTGTATACTGGGACAAAGGGTTACTGTATAGAGAGTGTACCCATGAAGGAGAACTAGAAGGTGAGAGGGTACAGCAGTTGATAGTGCCTAGAGCCCACCATCTGGAACTTCTAGCCATAGCCCATGATATTCCCTTTGCAGGTCATATGGGTATAAAGCATACAAAGAGATGTATTATGCAGAACTTCTATTGGCCTGGAATTTCCAGAGATGTACCCGGGTACTGCAGGACCTGTGAGGAGTGACAAAAGGTAGGCAAGGCAGGAGACAAGGTGAAAGCTCCTTTGATGCCTTTGCCTGTGATTGAGGAGCCATTTCAGAGGGTAGCTATGGATAGTGTGGGGCCTCTGAGTACCCCAATGTCCACAGGGAAAACGTATATCCTAGTGGTAGTAGATTATGCTACACAATACCCAGAGGCAGTGGCTCTGTCTTTCATTGAGGCAGAAAAGGTGGCAAATGCTTTGTTAGGGATTTTCTGCAGGGTAGGTTTCCCAAAAGAACTACTGACTGACAGAGGTGCCAATTTCATGTCAGACCTGCTGGCTTGTCTGTGGAAGTACTGTGGGGTGAAGCACATGAAGACTACCTCCTACCATCCCCAAACTAATGGTCTGGTTGAGAGGTTAAACTCTACAATCAAGTCCATGCTACGGGCATTTGCAGACTAGTTTAAGAGGGAGTGGGACAGATATTTGCCCCATCTGTTGTTTGCATACAGAGAGGTTCCCCAGGAATCCACAGGTTTTTCACCCTTTGAGTTACTGTATGGGCATAGGGTGAGGGGACATCTAGATTTAATTTGAGATGAGTGGGAAGGTGAGTGTGACCCTCACAAGGAGTCTGTTGTGGCATATGTCCTAAACCTCAGGACAAGGCTCAGAGAACGCATGGGCATGGCCCAGGAGAACCCAGCAGAAGCCTTACAACAGAAAAAAGTGTGGTATGACAGGAATGCTCAAGCTAGAGAGTTTGCTGTAGGGCAGCAGGTAATGGTTCTCATAGTCAGACACAACAAGCTGCAAGCAGCTTGGGATGGACCCTACAATGCGGTAAGAAAGGTAAGTGATGTTAACTACATGGTGGAACTGCTAGACAGGAGACAGGGGCACATATTGTAACATGTTAACATGATGAAACCTTACCATGATAGGGAGGCCCTTCTGCTGAGCATTTGCAGTGGATTGCAGGAGGAGTCTGAGGGAGATCTGGTGACTGATCTCTTCAGTGAGGTTTGGACTGGCACCTCAGTGGAAGGGGTAGCAATGTCCCAGCAGCTATCTCCTACCCACGTTCAAGAAATCCAAGCAGTGTTACAGGAGTTTGGGGACATGTTCACTGGGAAACCAGGGTACACCCACCTGGTGCAGCACCAGGTGGATACAGAACCCCAAAGGCCTATTAGGCAGGCCCCTTATAGGGTGCCTGAGAGAGTCAAACAGACTCTGAGGGAGGAGATACAGGAGATGTTGGAACTAGGGGTGATTCAAGAGTCCAACAGTCCTTGGGCCTCCCCAGTGATGCTGGTGCCAAAGAAGGATGGCAGCACCAGGTTTTGTGTGAACTACAGGAAATTAAATAGTCACACAGAGTCAGATGCTTACCCTATGCCTAAGACAGATGAGGCCCTAGAGCAGCTGGGTGGGGCTAAGTATCTTACAACCATTGATCTTACCAAGAGTTACTGGCAGGTGCTCTTTACTCCCAGTGCTAAACAGAAGTCAGCCTTTGTGACTCCTTTTGGCTTGTATGAGTTCATAAAGATGCCCTTTGGAATGTAAAATGCCCCAGCAACTTTCCAGAGGCAGGTAGATCATATCCTACCAGGAGCAGGAGGGTTTACCCTTGCTTACCTAGATGATATTGCCATCTACAGCCATTTCTGGCAAGAGCACCTTCAGCATGTCAGGGAGGTGCTGGGCAGACTACAGAGGGCAGGGTTGACCATTAAGCCCAGCAAATGTCAAGTGGGTATGGCAGAGGTCTCCTACCTGGGATACAGAGTGGGGATTGGTAGGATCAGTCCAGAACCTGCCAAAGTGGAAGCCATTCAGGCATGGCCTGCACCTGTTACCAAAAAGCAGGTGAGGGCATTCTTAGGGACAGCAGGGTACTACAGAAAGTTCGTCCCCAGTTATAGTACCATAGCTGGTCCCCTCCCAGATCTGACAAGGAAGAACAGGCCAGATAAGGTAGTGTGGACCCCAGCATGAGAGCAGGCATTCCAGGAGCTTAAGGAAGCTTTGGGAGTAACTCCTGTGTTAGCCAGTCCAGATTACAGCAAAGAATTTGTTGTGCAGATGGATTCTTCAAACCATGGGGTGGGAGCTGTATTTAGCCAGATTTCTTCAGAAGGAGAAGAGCACACAGTGGTTTATCTCAGTCATAGTCTCCAACCCAGGGAGGAATGCTATGCAGCTGTAGAAAAGGAATGTCCACCCATAGTATTGGGCACTGCAGAAACTTCAGTCTTATCTGTATGGAAGAAAATTCACTGTAGTAATAATACACAATCCCCTAACACGGTCACTCAGAGCCAGCCAGCAAAATGCCATGTTGCCAAGATGGAGCCTAGGGTTGCAAGCATATGATATGTAAGTGCAGCACCGTAGTGGGATTAGCAATGCCAGTGCAGATGCAGTCTCAAAACAGGGAATGGGGTAAGGTATATCCAGATAGACCTAACCCTCTCAAGCAACTTTTCTCAAGGGTCACTTGAAAAACTAGCTTGAGTTCACCAGGGGGGAGATGTGTGAAGATAGGTGAAGGCTGCCAGCCTAGCCAAATAGAATTTTGTAGATAATTATGTCATTTGTAAATATTAATATAAGCCACAGGCTTGTTCTCTTACATGGGAAAAATGGTGTTAAATGTGGAGTTGCAAAAAAGTAACAGTGCACTCTGCTGTAACAAAGCTGATTAGTCAATTCTTTGATGTCAAAACTGGGAGCCGATATGTCTAGATAAAGGCATCCCTGCCTATTGTTTTGAGGCCAGAGTCAATGGGTAGAATTTGCATGTCTAATTTCTTTTACTGTTTGGGCTTCTTAACCAGCTGCATGATCAAGGGCTATTAACCTCAGAGTATGTTAGCCTGGGAACCTGAAAGAAATCATGTAATATGAAATGAATCCATGGTACTGTGTTATCAATTTAAGGACAGAAAGAATGAGAGCATTTGAGCATTTGTCTTGGAAACATCCAACTCATCACTCTGCCTGTGTCTATATGTAAGTAGGATTTTAGAACTTTGTTTTCTCTTAGATATAGCTAGAAAATAGGAAGATTACGCTAGTTTGTTTTTCTGTGATGTCAGAACTTTTCTACTGTATTATTTTAAGTATTTCTCTGATCTCTGAACTCTTGACTAGCACTGTGTAGCAAGACGTATTGTTTTTTTTTATTTTATTTATTATGAAATATTTTTAAACCTTTCAACTGTGGCTGTTTTGTGTAGAGATAATTTAAGCTCTAAGATCTTAAGCTCTAAACTGAAGAAACTCCAGTTGTACTTGGTTGCATACCGCCTACTCAAAGGTGATCTCTGCCTGACATACAAGGCCATGTCCAACCCAAAATTGATGGACATGCTCCACCTAAAGAAAACCTTATCCCCTCGAGCCACACATTCTAGGGATCTAAACCTCACCACAACAATAAATAGGACGTGCTGGAGGGATACATTCCTGTCCTAGAGACTTCCCATGTTTTGGAACAAGATCCCAATCTACATTAGGCAGAGCTTCTCACTAACACTCTTCAAAAGAAACCTTGATGAGTGGATGGGAAACAGAAAGTTTACCTCGGGATCACTTCAGTGGCTCTGCTGGACAGAGGCACAGGGAACTAATATAAGGGGACGGCGAAAGCCAACACATTCTGGCTAGGCTTATAAATGCCTTCGGGAAGATAGCCTAGTACCAACCTATGAATCTAAGAGTACACTGCATGTATATAGTGATACTGTACCAAGTCACTCCACTTACCATTTGGATAACAATATTGCACAGTATAATTGGACACCCTTTCATAAGGGCCTTTGAGTAGGTGATAAATATTACCCAGGTGGTGGCAGTGATTTCTGCCGTATAGTCTGGGTAAAAGGGGCACAGCTGGAGAACCTGTGCCAGCCTTCCCCAGGTGTGTCTGTGTAGTTGTATAAACTCTTATCAAAACGTGTGTGTGCATCAGCTACCTGGGCAGGGACACAAAGCACTGGTTTGACAGACAGGGCGCTGGAGGTTTTAGCTCGCCCACTAAGCTGAGATCTACATCCTATAGCCGTGCCAGTGGGGAGTCTTATTGGGGACCTGGAGAGAAAAGGAGAAGCCAGCCCCAGACTGACTGTGATCAGTGTGTGCTCTTAAGGGAAATTGTCCTTTACTGTGTGTGTATTTATTATCCTTTCCCTATATGGACACCCCTCACTGGTATTAGTAGTGAGGATTGAGGCTCCTTGATTGCTGGGCCAGTGCATGGGAGTCAGAATATGTATGTGTGTGTATATATATATATATATATATATATATATACACACACACACACACATACAGAGAATATAAGAAACAAACATTTCATGTAGCCATTTTAAGCACTGTAATTTAAGCACTGTAAGAAACATACATGCATACCAGGTTTTCAGAACAGACAACTGCCATGACCCCCCCCACACCACCACCACCACTACTACCACCAATTGCTGGATTCTTGAATCTCAAAGAAATTTTGGAAATACTAGTGAGTTCAGAGTCTGCATGTTACATTTTCTACCACCATCTCACAATTCTGTATTTGTTATATTTTCTGCAAAAGCATCTTAGTTGTGAATTGCAAACCACTGTATTTAACTTCATGAAAATGACAGTTTTTATCTTGTATAAGACTTCATAAGTCATATCTTAATCTTTACATAATGCTTCCATATAGTTTTTCTGTTATTTTATCTTATCGTTTTAACTTTTTATCTTTTCTTTATAACAACATATCAATCTAATATTGATATACGATATATCAACATATATTAGCAGGCTACAGAACTCCCACTATGACCCAAGAAAGCTACAAGGCTTATCTACAGCAACTAGAACCACATTCGCCTCGGTGATCTAAACTATCCAACTGTAGACTGGTAAACTACACCACACTAGTGCACAAGCACAGAGACTCCTAGACTTGGTCAATACAAATGCCCTGGAACAATAAGTCAGAGTACCCACTACAGGGAATAACATCGTGCAGCTTGTCCTTATTAATATGGGAGTATCTTGCACCATCCCTTATGTATCTTCATCACTTGTTAGGTCTGACCATAATGCAGTTTCCTTTTAAATAAAACTGAAACCAGAGATCCATACCTTCCATTCATGGTAACTTTAAAAAATTATTTACGAAAAATGACCTGTTCCTTAGTGATACATTGGCAAACTTCAAATCCCCACCAAACCCAGTCAGGACTACTGAATATGCACCACACTACACCAGCATGTAAATAGCTGCATAGATGCAGCTGTACTCCTTAGGGAGGTGCAGGACGAACCCCGGAAACACACCCAAATGGTGGAAGCATAAAATCAACAAGCTTTATAATAAAAGGAAAATAATTTTTACCAAAACCAAGAAGAGTAATTCCCAGAATGTTAGCGCACTTGCCACTTAAATAAACAAACTCACGAGCTTAATAAAATTCACCAAAGCGAAGTTTGAGGCTAAACAGGTACCCAAGTTAAAGACAATCACAAGGCTTTTTTTAGTTATGGTCATAATCTCAAAAGCACAATGCAGCAATGTGATTGTGAATTATGTTACCTATGCTGAGCGTGAAGGTACAGGAATCCTACTGGCTGATAAATTTAGCTCTAACTTTAACCCTCTCTCTCCTCGGTCTGTCTATCAAGATACATTTGAAATTGGCTTGTCTCCTGCTATCACACAAGACTGTGTCTTAAATAATGCTATCAGTAGTTAAAAATACTGCATTAATGGGTCCTGACTATATCCCTATGGCGGACTAATTTTGCATATGACTACAAGCTTGGAGCAGTCATTGAGCCCCCAAATGACTTAGCTATCCTACAGGAAGGTTTATCCCAAATAAATAACTCATGCCAAAATCATGGACTAAAACTAAGTGCCAAAAATTGCATTATTGTATCCTTTGGCAAGTCATCTACCCCAGGGAACTACCATTTTGACAATGCGCCCCTAAAAATTGACCCAGTTGTTCAGGATTTGGGAAAATATGAGGCAGCTTATAAACAAAGGGATTTTGTCTACATCCGAGATGTCATTGCCCCCCTTTACTCAGTCCTCATTAGTCTAATCATCGAATATAAAGCCCCCTTTGGCATGTATCTGTCCAGACACATGCTACAAATGGAATGCCCACAGAGATACCTTACTAAAAGCATACAAGGCCTAAGCAATGTGTTCTATATGGACCAACTCAAAATCCTGTCACTGAACTCCATATACTACAGACTGCCAATGGGTAACCTGTGTCTGACATACAAAGCATTCTCTGCCCCAATACTGATTGTATTTACTGCACATCAGCAAGTCCAGTTGCATCAGAAATGCTCGATCTAGGGACCTAAACCTCTTCTGCAATATCAAAAGAATGGTTTCAATGGACAGGTATATCTTACAGAAGATAGCACTGCTCTGGAACAGACTATCCTTCCACATTAAACAAAGTTTAGTGCAGTTCATATTCAAGCTTGGCTTGGATCTATGGATGGGATATTGAAAATTTACCCAGGACTGCCCCTTGTACTACTAACAGACACAGGCAGCTCCTAAATGCTTTATCCCAAGCATGGGTCCCCTCAAATTATCTATGTTATGATCCTGGCTATTGTCATTAACGGTAATATATAATTATCAACTATGGGATGGATAAGAACAATCTTTAATTAATGAAACAGGTTAATTCGAACACAAAAAGGGAAACTGGCTATGCTTAAAATGGTCCACAAGGGCAGCTTAGTACTTACCTATAAACAAATACATAAGCATTTTAATTCATGACAGCAGAAAGATGTTTTAACACATTCTTAACAAAAATCACTCTTAAATGACTATTTTTAAATTGAAACAAATTTTATGTTCTCCTATCAGATATTATATGATAATATAAATAAAGTATGTTGCAATGAAAATTCATATGTTTTAATGAAAAACAAGCAATGATCATAAAGAAAAATGAATGTTTAATACTTCTACCAACTTTTATGTTGCGATGTGTCCATTAGAGAAAGCTTGTTAAAGGTGATGCTAAAGTAACCAGAGAGTCAGTTAACCACTAAGATAAACGTTATCTTCTTAATTTGAAGGTAAAGCAGGAAGATTTATAATTTTAATGATGATACATACTTATTATGCTGGTCATTAATTGTATAGGAATCTACACATTAATTTTCATGTACTCATCATACCCTTTATGGGTTGGTATACTATAGCTGTATCAAACACTGCAATCAAGTTGCTGAGGAGAGATGCATATTTCACTTAACAATTCATATTACAAGATATACACACTGGTTCATCCTTCAGTCATTAGAATATATTCTTTATGATATTTAAACCTCTGAATTTTTACTCCATCAGAACCATTCTAAAGAATTACTGTCTTCAGATGTGGACATGTACAAAATTTTGAATGATTGTAAAAGAACAGACAGTGTGGCCCTTGTGCCACCAGCTGTCAGTACCAGTGCAACACAATACTAGAGTATAATGCTTATAAGCATGTGCCCGCTACAACTAACCATATATGCACAAAACTATCCACCTTGCTATGCATAAAAATGTATCGTATTCTCAGTTACCAGCAGTATCACTTAGCTCCAACAAGATCTATACTGCATATCCAACAATATCACTCAACTTCTCAGTACAAGAATTGTGGACAAAACCAAAAATAATTGGGGACAGAATTAGGGACAAATTATAAATTTTGTTTTTATAAATTTTAATTTTTGTTAGAACCACAGGTTTACATTAGCATGCATTTTATGAAAGATTTGAAGTCTGAAATTGAAAGGAACTTTTTTTGAGTGACTTTAGGCTTCAATAATTTGTCAAAAAACTATAGATTTTGTGAGGAATGAGCAAGAAATATGACACAAAAATATGGACATTTGGGAGATGTGTATCCAACCTACTTCAAAACAAAGCTATCCCACCTGGCTAAGTGGCACATGGTGACAGGAGGAGGGGCCCTTATTTTGTAGCCTCAGTTACTTGGGGTTTTTAGTGGGTTCCACTGGTGAAAATGTCAGGTGGATAAGGGTAGGAGTGAGTACATGATGCCAGGTTCCTTTTTTGGGAGGATATATATATAGGTAAGTCCAGACAGTCAAGCAATATTTACTAAATGGATGGAAGCCAGCCTCCAGCATGGACCACAGACAAAACTGACAGCTAAGGATTGTACAGGAGCATTTTGTGTGTTGAAATGAAGGCCAACAGATTACAAGAGTAAGAATAAAAAAATGCTTTCATTTTCTTTGCAAGTTATACTGGGAGGTATGTGGATTTACTAAAAAATTAGATGTTCATGCTCTTTAATGAAATCTGATGTAGTATAAAATACCTACATTAAGTCAGATCTGCATGGAGCCCATTAATATCTCAGCTTTAACTGTAACAACTTTGCTTGATCGCTATTTAACTCTCTACACACCTTGTAAAAGAAATACCTTTAAATGCCTTTTTCTATGCAAAACACCTACACTGCTTTTAAAACATACTGGTCTAGGTGCCTGTGGCTGGTCTGACATTGTCTTGTAAAATATGTGGCATTTAAATGAAATAAAATTTAGTGGTGAAAAGTTATTTAAAATGTAATCCAACAAACTTAGTTTGAAGCAGGGATGGCTAGGAAGGGCTATGCTGGCTAAAAGTCCTTTTGAAGTTGCTGTCACTGGGAAGACATGCAATAGCTTTAGCAGTCATTCTCTCTTCTCCAGGGAAAAGCTCTGAAGCCATATGACTGGTCCACAGTATAAGTAAAAGATGAACATCAGTTATGTGCAAATCAGGGAGCAAGCGTTTGGAAGCACCTGCCATCTGCCTGAAGGCACAAGGTCGCTGGATTTGTATGGCTTGCATGTTGCATGAGAAAAATGATGGATTATGTTGCATGTTGCATGAAAAAGATTATGTTTGAATTGCCTACCAGAGAGTGGAGCTGTAACATGGTACTGGAGCTGCTGAAAGAGTTTCTTGTGTCATAATATAAATGAATGCAGGAATAAAGCATAAAATACAAGTCATGGTGTAGACAGGGTCAAAGTTTTGAATGAGTGTATGTGTAAGTTTGTCTGCTGTCACTCACTCTCTTTTTATAAATAGACCATAAATTATTTTATGGTGCATATGGGAGCTGAGTAACACATGACTAACAAAAACAGTCTAAGTAATAAATGCCATTTGATGAATTAAGCCATGTGATTACACTGTCAAAGATATTTATTAATGATTATTGCTTATCATAACATTACCAAGACAAATAAAACTTATAACTCCAGTGGTATATATTTAAAATACTTAGAGGACTCTATGAATGACAGGAGGAACTGGATGCTATACAAAGTCTCAGTAACACTGATTTTATAATGGACTGTTAAATGCATGAATATGAGAACTTGATGCTTGCAAGCATCTGACAGTGTTGTGTTCCATTTAGATACTGGATGCAGGATATATCCTACTAAGAATGCTCTTATTAATACTTTGCTCCAAACTTTTCTTTGAATGCTCCTACCTTCCGCTCTCACCCTGCCCCCTCCCCTGTTTTTTGAAGTTTAAAAACATTTTATTGTTTATATTTTGTTCTACTTCATTGTATTTTACTTCAGTCCTGTAATTTTTATTGCTTAATTGGACTGTGGAGCTTCTCTCCCTAGGTCTCCGCTGAAAAAGGGCGCAAGCCGGTCAAAAATGTCAAAATAAATAAATAAACAGTCACTGATGTAACAGGCCAATCTGAAAATTTAATTCAGACTTCTATTTATGTGCATGCATGCTTACAATGAAGTACAGTAACTTATTTCAGTTAAAGAGTTACTTATTACAAATTTGATTGAGAATCTTAAGATAAGTCAGTGCCCAAAGTGTATAACAATAAAATATATCGATTTGTTTATGTTTCTATTTGAAGAATTTTGTTAATTAAGCTTTAAAACTCTAGAATGATTACGGATGATTCCACTAACTTCATAAAGAGCATACATACTAACTTTAAATAATATAAATACATTTTAAAAGTTGTAACTGATATTGAAACAGAAGGGTAAGAAAACAAAAAGAAAGTGGGAACTACCTGTAACCAGAGAAGGGTATGAAAAAGGCATCAAATTCCTTAAAGTAATAACAGCAACATTTCTTGAACTGAATGCTTCACATGAACTGCCAAATGCAAATTAAAAATAAGATTAAAACTATCCAACTCTATTGTGCCTTCTTTCTTCCTATTCTTCTGTTTCTGTACTCCCTTCCTTGATTCTCTGCTGCCTACCAATGATAACTCTCACCGTGACCAGATCACACCAGAAATCAGTCATATTTACTATCTACAAGATTGAAGCCAGAGGCATCTTCAAATACCTTGGTATCCAGAGATTATTCCAAGGCTAATCTACAGAAATCAAGTGATGACCTGATAAATTCAACATCCCCTTCCACCTCAACCACCCTGTTGCTTACATAGACTCCTGTAATGCCACATTCTATGCCCTTATGAATAGCTGCATAGGTGCTCCTGTTCAAAGAAAATACGTCATCAAATTTAAAAAAATAATCCCTATGGTGGAAAACAAACATCAACATGCTCTATAACAAAAGAAAAAAAAACATTGCACATAAAAGTAACTCAAACCCATGGAAATGGCAAGCCACAAAACCTTCTTTAAGTATATTAGAAACCTTAGAAACAATACCCAACACTGTGCAGTGTTAATAAAATCACATACTCATACCCAGAGGACATAGCCACTCTACTATCAAATAAATTTAGATCTATATTCACCTCCACCTCACCTCTCCAACATTCCCACATATCATACCCACATCTAAATCTTCCCTTAAATCTCTCATGATAAAGTCCTCAAGCCATTATCCAAGGTTAGGAATACTGCTTCTGTGAGGCCTAGTAAGACTTAGGCAGGGTTACTGACCAGCCTGATATAGAACCTGTCAGACCCCCTACAGACACAATTCATTGTCATCTTCCAAAGATGCTTTATGCTGCATGAATGGAAGACAGTAACTGACACCCTCTTGCACAAAGGTTTGGTGTCAATGGACTTTCTGCTATGGAAAAGATAAATAGCTAATTAATAAATGGAGACATAGATAACCTACAAACTCTTAACCAAAACCAGTTCAAATTTGTTAAGGCCAGATGTTGATTACTTAACCTGAATGTTACTGAAGCAATGGATGATGGCAAATTAGTACGCAGTGCATAGATATAACTCACAAAGGCATTTACCAAGATCCCATACTCAGATTGTATAGACAAATGATCCCATCTAAATATTAATCTATATGTAACTCATTGGCTAATTGGCACACAAATAGAGCACAGGAAATTATGATGGGCTGCTCTACCATATTCAAGACCTGCCACTAGCAGTGTACCACAGGGTTCAGTCCCTGGGCCACTCTTTGGCATCTACCTCTCAGAGGTCAAAGCTGCTGTTATGAGTTTATGGCTGACCAGGTTTGCAGACAACTGTAAACTTGGTGCCATCATAACCCTCCCCCCCCACAGGGTCACCATGATCCTCCAAGAGGGTCAGTCCCAGGTGTATATCTGGTTTCACAACCATGGACTAAAACTGAATACCAAGAAATGCATACTGTCCTTTAGCAAGAGGAAGTCCCATGTAACTATCACATGGACAACACGCCCCTGAAAACTTGATCCAGTCTTTGGGGTCTGTAGAACCTATGTAGACAACAAACTGTCCTTCGATCAACATAATTCCGGTAATGTAAGAAAGTGCTTTTTCATTGTACAGTTTATTGCTAAGTATATGGACCAGGTCCAAAGATGTGATCATCACACTATTCCACACTCATCAGACTGATCACCGAGCATAATGCCCTGTTTAAACATCTGTCACAACTCGAATGCCCACAATGCTTTCTTACTAAAAATAAATAAACAAATAAATAAATAAATAAATAAATAAACTTTGCAGGCCATCTTAAAGCCTTGCCCCTCTTCTCAGTTTCATACAGGCTACTGAGGGGAGTTTCTGCCTCGTGCTGAGCCTCAACAGACCCTATCCTCTCAGATCTACTGCAATTCCTAAGTCTAAAGGAGGCATAAACACCTCATAAAGAGATGTAAATCTGTCATGCAACATAATTATAACATATTGGAGGGACAGATATGTATCACATAGAATACCATTTCTTTGGAATTGCCTTCCACTCTGTATAAAGCAAAGTACTTCTCTTACCCAATTCAAATGTGTTCTGCATGAATGGATGTATAACGTCAAATCCACCCCAGTTTAACACTCTTGTCCCTCATGAATAGGAGCAACATGTAAATGTTCTGTTGATGTATCGGTTATTCATACTTAAAATATGAGGTACATGATCTTCAAGAGAATGTATGGCTAGGCTTTTAAAATTCTTCACATATTAATAGCCAAGTAAGTACTTATGAACCTATGAATTTATGGATTATAAACATATAATTTACTGAGCAATTTTGTGAAGCTCTAGATTTGAGGAACCAGATTTTAGTTTTTACTGGTGGTGGTGCTGCAGTAGCGCTGTCGTGTCACAGTAGGACGCTGTCTGGTTCGACTCTCAGCTAGAGCGTCTTCAGCATGGAGACATGTGTGAATGGGTGTACCTTCGTTGAAGGTTGTGCATTAGGGCTGGCAACTCAGCACGTAAAAATCAACTGCCAATCATTAGCGGACCGGAGTTCCGCTGTGGTGACCCCTAACCGGGAAAAGCCGAAAGACACAACAACAACTGCTCATTTATTTATAACATTGTAAATTACTATGTGGATAACTGTGTATTTTGACAACATATGATTGGCTATGTGTCATTCAATGATTCTAGAATCAAATGCTGCTATTTGTTCTAAAAAATGGATAATTATTTCATCCTTGTAAGGCACTGTGGGAATTAAGCAAAATTTTGTGAAATGTAGATTATTAATAAACAAGGAGTCACGTGATTACTTCTCCCCTGCTGAAATCCATATCCTGGTGATGAATGTATAGCATGATGTGACATGGATTGTCCAAAATCAGAACTTTGTTTCTGTTTAAATTTCAAGCCTACTTTATAGCACATCTTATGCAATACAAATATGCTTTTTCAGTAGTGTTAAACATCCATTTCCAGATGGCTTTTGTAATCAATTTCTATTTCCCCAGTGCTAACATTTCACATCAAAATTACTAGTTGCATTAAGTTGCCCAAAATAATTATCACTGTCTTTTTATCCCCTTTCAAAAAATCCTTAGAAAATGCATTTCTTCCTGCTTCTTAACCATCTAATAAATTTAAATATTTATGGTACACAAAAATTAGATCCAGCCACTATACAGGTAGTGCACTTCTTGACCTGGTAGGTTATAATGAATGGATTTAGATCCAGCCATGATACAGGCAGCACGTCTTGATTTGTTTGATTATACAGCATAGATTTAGATTTGTGAATGGTACAGGCAGTGTACTTCTTGACCTGGTAGATTATACAGCATGGAGTAGGATCCAGCCATGGTACAGGCAGTGCACTTCTTCATCTGGTAGATTATACAGCACTGATTTAGATCCAGCAGCATGTCTTGATCTAGTAGATTATATTTGTTGAAAATTTCCTTCTTGACCTCTATAAAGCTTTAGATAAAGTTTCATATATGAGGAGTACATAAATCTTAGAAGTTTATGGCTTCATTCTTAGTTATTTTGGACTACCTGACTAATAGATCACAAGCAGCAAAATGCAGCAAAGTTATTTTCAGCTCCTTAGTGATTAATTTAGGTATACTGTGGAGTTCAATATTTGGACCATTGCTGTTCACCATTCATTTGAATAATAAAAATCACATGGATGTCCTCAGCATATTCAGTATATTGCTGACTTCACTATTGTACTTATAATCCTGGCTAATATCCATAGTTCTACTCCTTAATGCATGAAAATATGACATTTCTTATCTCTCCTAGCATAATTTTAACTACAACTTCTTACTGCTCTGCTCCACCATCTGCCATATTTGCCTTAATTGCTAATGGAGCTACATTAAACATTAGTTATTCAGTCAACCATCATGGTGGAGGTTTCTTTAGTTGAATATTAATCAATTAAAAAATACTGTTCAAGTAAAGAATGCAATCACTATAAACATACAAAACATGAAAACTTCACAATGTTAAAAATTTATATTAACAGAGACAGGATTAGCTGCTGCAACCTCCTACCTACATATATCATGTATGCACTCTTCTCATCTTATCACTTCTTTTACATTCCTATTGTTTCATAAACCTGAGAAGAGTTGCAACAGAATTTCTAGATTTGCCTCAAGCTAATCCAATAGAACAGAGCACTGCTTATCCATGCATAATCTACACTGTTTCAAATTCAGTCATCAGTTTTCTGTCATTCATCCATAAACTGCATAAACTATAATGCTGAACAACTCTCTTTTTTAGCTTAAATTATATTTTACAGATAAACCCCCCCAAAAAAAATCTGAGAGCATTAGTTGGTCACAGAGTGTCCATTTCTCAATCCTGCGACAAGTATGGAGACTTGATGTTTCTCTTAATTGAGAATTTACAAAATGAACTGTCATTCAACATACACTCTGTCCCAAAGCTTTTCAAGTCTTCATTCAAGATCTCTTATTTTTAATTTCTCAAAGACTTTTGGCTTTCTAATACCATGGCGGGAATGGACCCCATTCCTAAGTCAAAGTATGATTAAAGATCATGAAATTAGTATTGTTTCAATTTTTGATGTCAGCCAGGAGTGCACTTCGGAGCACCGATAATGTGCCCAATAATGACTCTTCCTGCAATTCGTATGGAGTTACATGTATTAGTTCGTAGGTTCATAGGTGTGTACTAGGCTAATGGCCCTGGAGCCTTTACAAGCCTAGCCCATAAAACTACTGTGGCATTGTGCCACCCATCAGTTCCAAGTGCCTCTATCAAGTTGAGCCACTGGAGTGATCCCTGGAGTGAACTTTCTATTCCCCATCCACTCATCAAGATTTCTGTTTAACAGGGCCAGTGAGGTGCTCTGCTTGACATGTATGGGAAAGTCTATTTCAGAGCATGGGCAATCTCTGGGTTATGAACCTGTCCCACCAGCATGTTCTGTTGATTGTGGTAATGAGGTTGAGGTCTCTGGAGCATGTGGTGCGGAGGGATTGGGATTTATTTAGATGTAGCATTTCTAACAGAGCTGGGTCAGACCTGGCTTTGTAAGTCAAGAAGAGAGTCTCTTAGTAGACGATATGAGACAGAGAATAGCTGGAGTTTTTTCAATCTGTCCATGTAGGACATGTGTTTAAGGCTTAGAATCCTCTTTGTGAGGTATTTTTGTGGCCTCTCCTGCTGTTGCACATGTCTAGTGAGGTACTTGCCAAATGGGGCATGGTCTAATGAGGGAAGAGTAGAGAGGAAATGATGACCTCTTTCTTCCTGGATGCAAAACCCTTGGTAATGAGATGTGCCATATAGAAGGACTTTCTGACAACAGTGGCATTGTGGTGGTCGAAGGAGAGGCTGCTGTCAACCTTTGTCCCCAGATCTCTTATAACTCCTTCAGTATTCAGTGGGCTTCCATCGATGTGGTAAGTAGTGTGAACTGCATTTTTCCCCAAAAGGGGATGATGCATTTTTTGGCATTAAGCTTAAGGCGATGGTTTTGACACCAGTCATTGGTCTCAGTGAGGCCTTTCTGTAGGATGCCTGTGTCACTTGGGGAGTTAATAATGGCTCCCAGCCTGCAGCAGTGTGTGAACTTGGTCAGCCAGAGTCTGTAAATATGATTGTATATTCTTTTTTATAAGACCCATTGCTCCTATTAATATTGGGACTGTCTGGTTATCTTTCTTCCACATTACTCTCATTTCTGCCTGCAAATCCTGATATTTTATGAGTTTGTGTCTCTCTGTACGCAAGACACTGTAGTCACTGGGTGTGACAATTTCAATAATCTATGCTACTTTTGTCTTCCTTTCATGGACCACTATATCTAGTTTTCTAGCATCTGTCTTTTGAACTGTTGTAATGGGTGACCCAAGTGATGTAAACTTCATCATTTTTCTGTGATGCTTTGTGGCTTATGTTTCCAGTATTTTTCAGCCACTTCAATACTATAATGTTTACACAATCCCCAGTGCAACAATCTTGCCACATTATTATGCCTTTCAGTATACAGTCCTTCTGCCATTAGTATGTTACAACCAGCAACGATGTGTAAGACTGTTTCCACTTTGGTTTTACAAAAGCTACATTTGTCTATTTCTCCCACATGTTCAGTGAACTTTGTAAGCCAATGTGTATGCAGCCCACCATCTTGGGCCACCAATATTAACCTTCCATCTCTTTTTTTGAATTTGCCTCTCCTTAACCACTCCTGCATTCATTCCTGATCAACATGTTTTCTATAGTTGCAACTCTATTTATGCACTTTCCACATTTCTTGCCTTCTCATCTGGTCCCTCACTTTGCATTCTTTTATTTTTTGACACATTCAGTTGTCGCCTGATTTTTATCTACTTCTGGTTTGATTTCCATTCCTGCTTGATGCCGATATGCTTCTGCTAGATTAAGCAGAGACGTCATCTTAGATTTATTCTCCTCATGTTTCAAAACTTTCACTACATTTGGGTCTTATAAGGTCAGCAGATATGTGTGGAGTCCCACAATTGCAGATCTATACATGTAATCAATTTCAAGCAGGCCCATCCCTCCTTTGGAACAGAGAATATATAATCTTAGTATGCACTGATTTTTATAAATCATTTGGTGAGTGTAGATCAGAGTGCAATATGTGTGTGCTATGTCTTTAAGAAGCATGTGAGGTTGTGCGTGCATGTATAAATTCCAGACCTGTGCAATCCCTAGTGCCATTTTGTAGAAGCAGCCAGTGAGTGAGCATGTACGATCACAGTACTTAATTTGTATATAACTTACTTAGTCATAGTCAATAAGCCTCTACAGTGATGTGTTTATATAGAATAAAGCTATTTAAACAGAACCCATGAAGACTCGTTTATTTGTGCACCAACACAAACGTGACATGGTGTCAGAACTGGGATGGAAAAGAGAAAAACATTCAGAGCCATGAGTTGTAAAAGTGAAGGTAAAACCATACATACACAACCAGAAAGCATCAAAGGTAATGAAAAACAATACAAATTATTTACTCCATGCAAAGAGGTAAGAAATGGCATTTCAAGGGCACAAAACCACATTATCAGGCAAGAGGAAAGTACAAAACGTTTGTTAACTAAAGAAAATATTTTAGATAAAAGTATTTGACAAGGCGATAAAAGTATGAAACGAGCATGTTTAAGGCAAAATGATCATGTTTATGGCAGAACGAGTGTGTTTACGGCAGAATTGGGCATGTTTAGAGTACAACGAGCACAAACAAAGTACGCTGGGCATAAGAAAGGGCTTAAATGAGCAAAAGAATAGAAAAAAAAGAGCACAGTAAGTAAAAATAAAGCAAGGTAACTGCTTATGTTTGGGCATAATTACGACTTTGTATTGTATCAAGGGTGTAATTAAAGTTGTTTGAAGTATCTCAGAGTGTGTAAAAGTGCTTAAAGTGAGTTCTTGTATTGCAAAGAGTTCAATGTGTGCAAAGTGCAACTGTCTTGTGTAATCCAGTCAAAGCAAGGTTATTTGAAGAAAGGTTCATGTACTGGGTGTGTCTATTCACAAACTGATGCCATTACAGAGTGCTTCTTGTACTGTAAAGAGTTGCCTAGCAAGGTACCACCATTTTGGTGACATTTCAGTGTATTGCATGTAGTTATTTGCAAAGTGCAAATACTTCAAAAGATATTGAATTTGGGCAACAGAAGTCGATGTGTTTGCATTTTACAGTTGCTTGATATGTCTCTTGCAGTGGAAAAAATGGTGTTTCTTACAAAAGATTACAAGAGTATTACAGTGCTCATGAATTGCTCATTTGCATCGTAAAGTTCTTAAATGTTTGTTAAACTGATGACTTTGACAAATGATGGCACATGACTGTAGCATTCCTACCTTTATCGATAAAGTTCCAAGTGACTACTTTTGGATTTCTGCCTTTACCAATTCCGCAAGCATAGTGAGTGATGATCAATGACTTTAGCATTTTTGCCTTTACCAATTCCGAAAGTAAATGATTTCAGTATTTCCACCTTTATCAATTGAACATTTTATAAAGCATCCAAAAGTCTGAGAAACTATTCCGCAAAGCTCTGTGACATATTGAAAAGTTTAAAAAAGCTGCTCCAAAAAGTTTTGTAAAGCACTGATATCTCAAAAAAGCTATTTTACAAAGTACAGTAAAGCATCGAGAAATCTCAAAAGCTATTTCGCAAAGTACAGTAACACAGTGAGTAATTTAAAAAGCTATTTCGCAAAGTGCAATAAAGCATCGAGAAGCCTGAGAAGTTTATTTCGCAAAGTCTAGTTATTTGAAAGTACTACGAAGTTGTTCATTCACACAATTCTGATAAGCTCAAAGAGAGAAAGTATAAGTACAGAGCACAATAGTATTGAACAAACTGTGTTTATGCCAATTACTTATGCATGTGTGTGTGTGTGCGCACGCGCGCGCGTGTGTGTGTGTGTGTGTGTGTGTGTGTGTGTGTGTGTGTGTGTGTGTATTCGTATGTATTTGCAAGACCCTTTGTTGGTATGTGTTAATATGGCAGACGAATTTCAAAAATCTCAACCACTTGTGTTTGATCAGAATATTGCAGAGAACTGGAGAATATTTGAAAAAGAGTAAAATATTTTCATACAAGCAGCTTATGCAGATAAAGAGGCATGCACCAAGGCATTTACTTTGGTAAATCTAGCAGGCTCAGAGGCCATAGAAAGAGGACGCTCATTTGTATATGCAACAGCAGTGTATGAAAGTGAAGGTGGAGACCGTCATATTGTTGGGCCAGCAGAAACAAGGAAAGATCCTGAGTGTTTGAAGCACAAGGTCAGAGAAATGTGTTAAAGTTACACTACACTATTCAGGTAGTCTGTACCTTTACTCAGTGAAGACACTGAGATGGTTCTTCTGTTACAACATTCATTTACTGCACATGAGTTTTACATCTAGCTTAACAATGAAAGGTATATACATCAAAACGTACTTCAGCTTAGAATAATCAAAGTCTCTGATACAAAAGAAAAAGTCCCAGTCTTTATAGTGTCTTTTCTGCCTGCATCAGCAGCTTTGAGAATTTGCCAGAATAATAAGTCTTTCCTCTCAAGCTGGTCTGCTGACAGTTTGTTTTCCATATCTTAAACATTCTGTTCAGGAGAAAATCAGGAGACAAAATGGACTTTGCTGGATCTAAAATGTGCCTAATGCATTTGTGTCATTTTCCTTCACATCCCATTAAATTAGATAAGTAATACTTATCTCCTGCCTTTATTGTAACTTGCTTGACACTAAATAATGCCGACCATTTTGCTTGATCAATGTCATCAATCAGTTTATTTAGCTGAGTATCATTTACCAAAGCCTGTATGGCATAATGCAGTGTCTGTACTAGAATGTCTTTGGAAAAAGTTGTTAGGTATTTAGTTTGTTTTAAACCCCAGTAAATGGCCAAAAGTTGCTAAATGCACAGGTGATATCCCCTCTCAACATGTGTCATTTTCCTACTGAAAAATGTAATGGGGCATAAAGTCTTTTCCATTCTACAATCAGAGCCCTGAGGCCACTCTTGTAAAAGCAAAACAAAGTGTGTTTTGGGTCCAGTTGCTGCCTGTAACACAAAGGGATGTGTTAGACTTGGAGCTACTAATTCTGTAGCCTTGGCCAATACCGCCTTTAAATCACAAAAAGCCATATTTTCCTTTGGTCGCCACTCCAGAAAGGGTAATTCTTTCTGGCTAGAAAGCATGTCATACAGAGGAGCTGCCATGCTGGCATAATCCTCTATGAATTCCTGATTATAATTCATGATACCTAGAAATTTGTGCAAATCCGGAATGGTAACCGGTTTATCCATTTGCAAAATTCCCTGCACCCTCTCAGAACAAGGAGTACTCACAGAAGGATGTAAAATAGTACCTGGAAATTTTACTTCAGATAACAGGAATAGTACCTTTTCACTTTTAACCTTAAACCCTGCTTCCTGCATTTTAGCTAAATGCTGTTCTTTTGTTTCAGGCTGTATTAGTATGTCATCAATGTAATGCAGAACAGAATCATCAGATTCTAGACCTTGTAGTATTCGTCCAACTATCTGGTGAAATATAACCGGACTGTTTTGAAATCCCTGCGGTAACCACGTCATGACATACTGTTTGTTTTGAAATGTGAAAGCAAACCTTTGCCAATCTTTTTCCTGCAGTGGTGCTGCTAGCTCTGGGACCCATGGAATCAGATGAGCCTGGGGAGTCATAAACTGGTTCACTTTTCGTAAATCAATAACCAATCAGTAAGTGCCATCTTTCTTTTTAACTGGCCATATGGCCAAATGTGTAGGGTTATTTCCCTTTTGAATTATTCCCACATCAAGCCATCGTTGTATGCCATTTTGCATGTCTGTCTCTGCTTCCTTTGGGATTGGACACTGTTTTTGAAACAGTGGAATAAAATCTTCATCACTACCTACAGAAACTGCTTCCTGTAGCTTCCCACAGTGTGTGGACCCTTGAGACCACAACGTAGGGAACTGTTGCTTTACCATTAACCATACTTCATTTTCAGTACGGCTGGCAGTACGGCCCTTTCCAGAACTGTTTGATACAGCTATTGCCTCAATCATACACAACATGGGACCTTGTCCTTGCCATATAGTGCCATTAGGAAGGTCTATGACAATTCCCATTTTGGATAATATATCCATTCCCAAGATTGTGGAAGTCCAAGAATTATGCATCAAAAATACCCCTTTCACTCGTTCCCCTTGATGGGAGAATTGTACTTGTACAGGTTTACTACCTATGGCTAGACATCCAGAGCCATTAAAACCTGAAATATATGTACGTTTAGACAAGTCAGTAGGCAATTGCTTACCTGTCACTGAGACAGCCACTCCTGTATCTAGAAGAGCATCTTCCCACAGGTTCCCCTCTACCCAAATGTTGATAAGTGGTCGCCCATCTTTCCCTTTTTTGAAGTTAGTCAAGAAAGAGACTTGGGTAGGTGGGTCACACTCCTATAGTAGATCTAATCATCGGTGGTATTGGACTGCCAAGGACATAATTGCAGTGTTTCCTCGACCTCTTCACAGTCAACATAAGAAGATTGATTAAGTTCATGATGCAAGGCTATTCGCTACTGATAATTAGGATTTACTGGACCCCCAGGAACAAAGTCAGAAGGGACAGTTGTATCCTGTGTGCTAACAATATCGTCTTGTACATTGACACTAGGTGTCACACCATCCCTTTGCTGTACTGGGAATACTAACTGTTGAGTGTTTGTGGTATATAGGGGTTGTTGCTGTAGTTCCCTATTACCCTCTGTCACATATTGTTGTGAAGTGTGCTTCTATGTTTATACTTCTGGCTGCATTACCTGTTGCTGTCGTGGTACTCTGGCTCATCAAAAATTTTCACGGTAAGAAACTTACCCTTTGCCGATAATATTTACAATCATTTTTAGTATGACCTACCTGTTTACAGGAATAACAAAAAGGCTGTCTCTTTGAAGGACCCTCTATAGATTGAGTAACTTGAGAAGCTGAGTTGCTGGGGGAGCTGATGCTGCCTGTTGTTGCCCCTGTATAATTTGCCCTTGACATGATTGTCCTGCTACCTGCTGTGGGACTTGCTGTCCCTGATTAATCCATCTCCCACACCCCCTACCCCTTACTTCACTAACAATGGGTGCAGAATGGGGAGTATAAATGTTTTGCATATGAAAAGCATCATCTTTACATATAATATGTGCTCACAGCAATTTATCTACTAACACTGTGAGTGTATTTGAAGATTCCTCATAAATAAGTTTGATATCCCCTGAGACACCTTCCAAATTGTCCAAAAAGGAGCGCATAACAGCTTTTTGAAAACTGACATCTTTCATATCTTTTTCATCACTGACATTAACTAGCATATATGCCAGCTGATAATGTTCGGCTTGTTCTTCCAAAGAATCACAGACTGTCATTTGAAACTGATCTAAAAGTGTTGGTGTGAGAGATTGCCCCCTAGTGTACGCTAACAATACTGCTGTCATTCTTAGGTGTTTAGTTTGTATTGGATACTGCTTTTGCTGAATATAAGCCATGAAACGCTGAGGAATAAAATTCCAGAAACAACGTTCAAGTGTATCATTCCATACAGTGCCTACAGTTTTAAGAACCCAAGCTTCAAATGTAATCATGTTATTAAAAATACCCTTCTGTTCAACCCACTTAGGGAGAGTTTCTAACATCCTAGAATGATGATAAACTTCAGCAGAAAAACCTGCTGAGGCTATGATAGGACTGGTAACAACACTTTCTAGTGCTTTAGATTGATATTTTTCTAACAGGGCTTGTAATCTTAAAAGATCTTGATTAGCTAGGTCTGTTGCTCTAGCAGCCTCAGATTCTTGCGTCTCCAACTGAGCTCATAATGTGTTTATCTCCTCCCTTGCAACAGTTATGTCATGCTGTGTGTCAGCCAGTTGCTTGTCATATTTTTCCTGCAAACGGACAATTTTACTCATTAGCCCTTCTATCATACCAGTAGCTTTACTGCCCTGTTGAATAACAGTTTGTGTAAAGGTCTTAATTTCAGTCTGTGAGACTTTCAAAAACTGAGAAAATTATTTTGTACATTCAGTGGTGTCAGCATGCAGTTCATCAGACACATTCCATTTATCACAGTAAGTCTGAAAATGACCCATGAGGTCAAGATCTTGCTGTTTGCTGACTTTAGCAATCCAGTCTTTAAACTTCTGCAAATCAGACTGTAAAGTACAATCTTTGACATCTGCATCACCCTCTAACAAATATTTTGCAACAGGATATATAGAAACAGGAACCATTGTCTGTGCTTCAGCATAACTTTATCCTGGTTGTGTTCCAAGTTTTGTACAATATGTTTACATGCAAAAAGCAACATTTAAATAATTGCAAATAGCACATTTTTGTACATTCTGTGGCACTTTTGCTTAAAGTACATACCAATCAAAGGTAGCAATCTATTTGAATAATGCTGGATTGTCAGTTTTACCTAGTAAAGACTTACAGGTGCTAACATGCTGATCATACCATGCATTTAAATAATTCCACACATCTACCTATGATTCAGACACATCAACAGTAAAAGACTTAGTGCACTTCTTGGCATTTTCATGAATTGCATTCATTGTCAAAAGGAAAACAGAAGAAAATTTTTACCACAAATGTTCAGGACAAGGTGGCCAGTCTTGACACAGAGATCAGTTGTGGGAGAATTCTCTATTGTCTTTTACTAGATGCTGGTGAGACAAATTTTCGGCAGTAGAAAATTTGGACCCTGTATATCACCAACTGTCTGAAGGAGAATTACTGTACTGCCCTGTACTGCGCTGCAATGTTTGTCCTCCAGTCAATGGACAAAGTTTTAGGAAGAGAAGAATCAATTCTAAGAAGGTCTGCACTGGAATGTCATACTGTGAGAGGCACCTCTTCAGGTCACCACCCGGTTGGTTGGACTGGACTCGTCTCGCCACTATTAAAGTGGTACTACACTATCCAGGTAGTCTTGTACCTTTACTCAGTGAAGACACTGTGACAGTTCTGCTGTAACGACATTCATTTACTGCACACAAGGTTTAAATCTATCTTAACAATGAAAGGTATATACTTCAAAACGTACTCCAGCTTAGAATAATCAAAGTCTCTGATCCAAAAGAAAAAGTCCCAATCTTTATAGTGTCTTTTCTGCCTGCATCAGCAGTTTTGAGAATGTGCCAGAATAATAAGTCTTTCCACTCAAACTGATCTGCTGACAGTTTTCCATATCTTAAACATTCTGTTCCTGAAGAATAACTGCTTTTGTCCTTGGCCTATCTTGCATATCATACTGACGAGACACAGCTGCATGCAAGAGTTCGTCTTGTAGACAATACATTTTACAAGCTACATAGTTTCTAAGAGATAAAATATTTTACTTCTGATTCTTAACAGTGAATGCCAAGCTATATGTTTTTGCCAAGTTGGTTAACTGTGTGCACTGTACACACTGAAATGCAGAACATTTATTTTACATTTTCAGAACAAATCCACAGAAATTCATTTTAACCTGTTCTTTTACTCTCACAAAATGTGTAACCTCCAGACGAATATTACATTAGAGAGGCATTTGTTTTACACAAGAGATCAGAAGCTAGGGGAAACATTTGCAGCTTATATAACTGACTTGAGGAAACAAAGCTAAAATTGGTTTGTGATCTGAAAGATCATTTGATAGACGTGTGCGGTATTAATAGTGCTGCAGTGAGAAAGATTTTACTTCATGACAGTGATCTGATGTTAAGCAAAGCAACAGTGATTTGTCAGATCCATGAGAGGACACAAAGACATACAAACATGCTTGCAAGTGTCAAAAGCATGGTTTCGGTAAGCTCCAGAGCAAACGCAGACAGTATGCAACATGTGGCAAACAGAAATAGGTCTAAGCAAGGGGCAGCCACAAGGTTTCCAAAAAGGTTACAAAGCTTTCCAGAGAGTTCCAGAAAAAGTACAAGCTCCACCGCCAGCTCAGTGCAACACAAATGTGAGTGAGCAAAACCCAAGTCTAGCTTTATTAACTGTCACAATTGTGGTGCAAATCATGAGTCTGAAAAAGAAAAGAAGTGTTTATCATATGGTCAGCAATGCCACAAGTGTAAACAATGGAACAATTTCCAGAAGTTTTGCAAATCAAGTAAGCCTCACTCAATTGTAAAGAAAAGTCACACACAGAAGCAAATTGATCAAGTAGAGCCGAAGCAGTCAGCTTTCTATGTAGATGGTGTCCCAGTACATGAAGAATGAGTTAATGCAGTAAACTTATTGACAAGGAATGAAGTGTTTTATATGGTTCAGATCAATGGAAAACCCACAGAGCTCAAAGTAGACAACTGGGTCAAAGTGTAATGATGTATCAGCAGAGACATTTGCAAAAGTGAGAATTAAGGAACAACTTAATCTAACCAGCAGTGTGAGACTTGTTGTGTATTCTCATTCCTAACTACTTTTGGTACTCCGTTTGGCAGATACAGATTTCTAAGTATGCCATTGGAATAAATTATGTGAGTGAAGACCTTCAGTGTGCAATGGAACAAATTTTTTCAGGATATCATTGTGCCATAATAGCAGCCGATCTCTTATTTGGAGGCAATGGCGAAGCAGAGCATGACAGAAACCCCAAGAAAGTTATAGACAGAGCACATGAAGTAAATTTAAAGCTCAATCCTCTGAAGTGCAAATTGAGACTACCAGAAGTAACTTATGTTGGACTTTTACAAGTACAGGCTTGAGCCCTGACCCAACCAAACAAACAGTTATTTTAGAGATGTCAGCAACAGATAATGTGCAAAGTTTACAGCGTTTTCTGGGCATGATCAATTATTTAGGCAAGTTTATACCAGATTTCAGTGAGTTGATATCACCTCTGAGATAGCTAACATGCAAAAATGTTGTATGGTCATGGTTGCAACATCAGCAAGGGCGTTTGATGACCTTAAGCAAAACATTGCTACCCCAACCTACGCTAAGGTACTATGGTGTGAATAAACCAGTTGTTCTTTCCTGTGATGCTTCACAATTTGGTCTAGGTGCAGTTATTCTTCAAGAGGGCAGACCAGTAGCCTATGGATCTAGGGCACTTACTCAAACTGAAATACATTATGCTCAAATTGAGCTTCTGGTGATAGTTTTCACATGTTCCAAGTTTCACGATTATATTTATGGTTGAGCTATTCAGATTGAAACCAATCAGCCTCTAGTTACCATTCTGAAGAAGCCTATGCATTCCGCTCCAATGAGATTACAAAGAATTATGCTCAGTTTGCAAAAGTACAATTTCAAAATGGTGTACACTAAAAGTAAATTGCTCTGTCTGATACCTTATCCAGATCACCTAGAAGTAGAACAGAAGAGCTTGGTGCTAAAATGTTTGACTTTGATGCAATGTCAGTGCATAATTTTTCCACCATTAGACTTGATGAGTTGAGAGATCAGACTACAACTGAGCAAATTTCACAAAAGCTTAATCACTACATCAATGTCAGATGGCCTTCAATGCAATCTAGTATATCACCTGAGGTGCAATCGTATTTCCTTACAGAGATGAATTGTTGATTGAAGATGGCATGATCTTCAAAGGTCCTAAAATTGTTGTCCCTGCTTCCTTACAGAAAGACTATATTTAGATTTTGCATCATGGTCATCCAGGTTTATTATCCACTAAGAGAAGGGCAAGAGAACTAGTATTTTGGCCTTCATTATCAAAAGACATTGATAGAGTTCTTTCTTCTTGTTCAGTATGTAATAGTACCAGAGTGCATTGCAAAGAGAACCACTTCAGCTAAATCCAATACCTGACTTACCTTGCTCTACCATAGCAACTGATATCTTTGAGTGGAACTAGCAACATTATTTGGTATTGGTAGACTGCTACATGAATTGGTTTGAAATTGATCTGCTACCAAACTTAACTTCAAGTTATCACTAAGTTAAAACATCATTTCTCAGTTCATGGTAGTTCACACAAACTTTATTCTGACACTGGTACTCAATATACTAGCCATTTTTTTCAGAAATGTGCAAGAGAATGAGACTTTGTGCATGTCACTAGTAGTCCTGAATATCCTCAATCCAATGGTCTAGCTGAACATGCAGTACAGAGTGCAAAGCAGTTACTTGAAAAGACAAAGCATGACAATACTGATGTATTCTTGAATCTACTTAATCTCAGAAACATATTTCCTGATGATATTCTTGGCTCACCAGTTCAAAGACTACTTTCCAGACAAACTACAACTAAGCTATTTTATCAAGTCTGTTACAGCCTAACTCTACGAGCAATAAAACCATCAAGGCTCAATTGTTTAAGAAGCATAATATCCAGAAATCTAGTTACAAAAGATTGAGCAGATTACTTCACGTATTGTGACTAAAACATGGTGATACAGTTAATGCGTTCTGGATGTGCTTTATGTTTTTTAATATTGTGTGCGATCAATGAAACAGTGGAATTTATTCTTGTGAACCTTCCAGTGCCTTATATTTGGTTATCAGTTTACATTTGGCACTTTTTCCACTTTGTTTATTATTTCTCCATGACTAATCTTCTTTTCTACTTTTCCTCTTTCTCTTCTTATTTATAGTATTGTAAAGTTTTCCCTGTCTGGATTCCTTTGTCTGTATTTCCCTTCAAATATCTTTGGTGCTGCTCTTTGTATTAATTAGTTTTCTTTTCCATATCCATATTTCTTCTTTAGATGTCTCTTGATCTTCCTGTTTCTCCTTACTTTGGGGACTTGTTCCATCATGCTGTGATGTAACCCGTGTTAGACCTTCTACAGCAAATCCTTCACTTTGCAGTCACTCCGTAATTTCAGCTCCTATTTTTTAACTTCTTTACTAATCTTTTCTACATTCCCTCTTTGTGATAATTTTTTTATTGTGAAATTTGCCATATCTGGATGCCTTTCCCTGATCTTTGAATTTCTTTGGGGCTGCCTTTTTTTTGTACTGATTAAGTTGGCTTTTGACTTTGTAATTTTGCATAAATATTGCACCCCCATGTCCAAATTTCTTTTTTATACTTTTCAAAAATCTTTAGGTTTTGTTGTTTATATTTCTGCACTTCCTCAGATGCTTCTTTTTCCAAACAGATCAAAGTTTCTTGGTCTAAGTAATGTTTTTCACAAAACTGTTGTATTAATGAACACACATTTTTATTTGAAGCTTCTGATAGCTTTTCTTGCAGAAATATTTTTTGTTCCTCTAATTTATCTTTTAATCTTTTTGCATATCTTGTGTCTGTAAATTCTGGGTTTTTGCATAATAGTAACAATACATCATTTCTTTCTTATCCTCAATAGTCTACTCTATTGTCTTTATGGCTCTTCTTTGGCCTGTGAATTATTGTTATTTTTGTGGACTGCTACTTCCTTATACAATGTGGGGGGGGGGCAGGGGTGCATCCTCCCCCTGGGCCTGGCCCCATTGCAGGAATGTTTCCATACTTTGATGATTCTGCACTGTCATTTTTTCCAGTCGTTGCACCAATGTGCCTACCAGGATTGGGCACTTTTTTTATCGTGGGTGTTGTGCACACAGCTATATTTTTTAATTTTGACCTACTTCTGTCTCTGATATATGCTATGAAAAATACAGTCTATATATCAGGGTCATCTTGGTGAGAATTTGAGAAAAACAGTGTCCACCTTGTGAAGGTGCTCACCAAGACTTTAGGATGAAATCAGTTTCAGCAATACTACTTTCCTTTGCTTGCAGACTTATCATCTAAAATAAAAAATAATGTACATAAATATATTATATACATACATATGTATAAAAATATTTAAAAACCTGTGAATAATCTCAACATGGTGTTAAAATGTAGGAAACACCACACCATGATGAAATAAACATGTTTTTTCAGTCTGTGGGTATGGTTCTCCTTTAAGCAAAGCCCCATGCACTAGACGTATCAAAATGCACGTGCTGACCTACTTGGCTTCACTATCCTGTACTCTCTCCCTCTCCATATACTTATCCATTTCTGTCTTTGCTTTTCCCAAAGATGTTTTTTTCTTTTAGTCCAGAGCATCTATGCTCCACCAATTCAGCTTACGTAAAAATCTCTAATTCCAAGAGAAATGACTCAACATCTTAACTTTGCATTCAGTGATTTTATTCAGACATCATAGCAATATAAGACAAACACTTTCATCTAAATGGACTTTTTCAGCTCTACAAACGTCCATACATTTTTCTACCCATCTTATATTAGCAACTGCTTACAATAAAACCCTAAGATCCCTCATGACAATTCCTGTTTTCCCAATGGTACAGTAACAAAGGGTTTGGAGAAGTAGGATGTGTATTCATTTCCACGTAGGGTGAAAAAAATAGAAAGGTAAAAAAACAGTCCCTGTCCAAAACTGGTCTTCTAACATAATGAAGCTGGAGAAGTTCAGACCGTCTAGAATAGTCCTTTTCATCAGGAAAGAAATCTAAATGTGACTGGGTGACTTATGGTTAAGCACCAGTGTGACTGGATGGTTGATACTGAATGCTGTCTGCAGTGTTCTACTGGTGATGGACCCAAGGATGTATGCAGAAACTGGAGGTTTGATGGGCTCATAACCTTGCCTCCCTCCCTTATGGGTAGATAGGTGGCATTCAATAAGAATATATGCTGACAGTACTGTCCAAGTCCTTAACTATTATATCAGAGAATGGCCAAAATCTGTTAAACTAATTCATCCCAAATTTGTATGCTCTCATGGAGTGACTCTAAGTCAAAAGCTTGCTGTAGGTTATTCTGAAACTAACTACAGTCTACTATGAGAGAACAAGGGTGAATAGGAGTGTGAGGCAGTCTAGTATGGCTGGCTGTACTTTTCCTCTTAAAAATGAGAGTCTTTATCAGGTCAGTCTGATTAAGGATAATGGCCTGGTGTAAAAATAGCATTTAAAGCCTCGAGAAATACATGCCACATTGAGAAACAGTTTGGGGCTCCTCTTCCAAATGTACATTAGTGTCTGTGGATGATATGCGAATATGAAGGCTGTTACAGTTTAGTCATTTCATTGAGTGAAGTCCACTTGCTGGGCTGTCACCTTAGTATATGAACAGTCTATGTGCTTATGTATACTGTAAATGGCTGTTTATGCTGATCCTATAATAGGATTTCATGACAGGTGGTGACAGCTGGTTAGCGCTAGTAAGTATATAGTGGAATGTCTGTGGTACTACATGTAAACAAAACCCTCAGCTCAATAGTCAAGCCAACAGAGGTGAATGGTGAATGAACCAGTAAACAGACAACAGTATTTTAAGCCTGTTGGACATTCAGCAACCATTGAGTAAAATCTATATCAAGAGGTAAGCACAGGAGCTCAAGCATGTCTTATCTACTATTGGTTAGGGACTACCTTCATAGCTAATGCCCTAAGTGAGCTGTGGAAACATACAATGATTACAACATTAAAGCCATTACATCTCCCTGTTCTGTAAGAAGCACTCTCTTTATAACAGTGACCTAGTGTAGTAGAAAATATGTTTAAATGTTTCTGAAGGAAATAAACAGGTAAAGGAGAGTTAATCCACAGCTTTAGTAACAAGTGAGGTAGAAGTCAAAAACTTTTTATCATTGTCCACGTCAGCCTCAGGTCTTCCTGTCCATGTGATTTTCATGGAGTTGAGGGCTCCCAGAACATTTTCTAAAAGTATTTCCACAAGCTTTAATCCCGCAGATTCTAGTGTGCAGTCCTGCCCATCAATCGAGTTTGGCTATACAATGTGTTTATTTGAGAGTCTTAGATCCCTTAGGTCAGCCTTGTTTCTAGACTGTAGCTGAAATATACTTTCTCTCATTATAAGATTATATGTTCTTCAAAAGAGACATTAAATTGAGGTCCCATCTGCTTGAGTTAATGTCAGGTGGATGTAAAAAAAATCCCATTACATCTATCAAAAAAAGTAGGGGTTCTTTATATACAAATACCATCTAATTCACAACATATTTACAAATATTTACAAATGTAAAAATATGTAGATATATAATCTCCTTTTTAGTCATACACAATTTTCTTCCCTGTTAGACCACCACTCCTTTTTCTACAACCATCATTTGATTTTACTTAATATTGTTGCTAAAATCCATTTACCATTAAACATAATTTCATTTATTTCACTCCATATACCATAAAATTAGTTTTTCTATTTTTTAACATATTCTTCACTTCTGTTCTTATAATATCCATAATTAATCATATCCATGTTTATTTATCCACTTCTTTTATATCTCTGAAAAATCTTTACATAGTTTCCCCATAACTTTTTTACTCTGTTACATTTCAAAAACACATGCTCTGTAGTTTCTTCTTCTTAATAATGTAAACATTCTATCACTTTTCTTTTTATATGGCATATTTCATTTCATTGGCAATTTATCGGTTACAAGTCTTCACAAGAATTTTTGACATTCTACTTTCTTTTTTTTTTCAAAACAAGTTTATTGTTTTAACATATAAGAGAAATATATAATGAAAATGATACCTGACAAGTAAAGCACCCTCAAAACCAAAACAAATGTATATAATCCAAAAGTAGAGAGTGCACCAGGCTGTGAATAAGTCTCCACCAAGTATTCCAAAAGCTGTCCTTTATTAAAAACAACCAAACAGGCAGAAAAATTATTAAAAGGTAAGTGCTTTCACGTTAATATAACGCTTCATCAGACCTTAAAAAACATAAATGATGCATCTCTTTTTATACCATAGTGCATTGCACCTTAATTGAAAATAGCTGCAGTGCAATTAATGCAATTAGTGGCGCTTATAATGTCAATCAACTCTAAATATGAATACCTTACCAAGCTTATAAAGACATATATAAAAACATATATAAAAAAGCATATGCATAGCAAACTACAATTTGATGGTATTAATGTGAGTATACATAGATATATATAAAAAATCAATGATTCAATGGTCTATTAGCCAAAAAAGGCTTAAGAGATATTTTGTCATTAAGCCCATATTTATGGGCTTGTAACCTTAGAATCCATTTACTCTCTATCTCTTCTGTATAAGTTTTGATGTTCCCTAATCTACTAGTTCTTGTTACTAACTCAAGGACCATAAATTTGAAACAGTGTGGAGATCCTTTATCTAGAACATGTCGTGCCAATGCATTGGTTGTATTCTGTTTCTCTATTGCATATATATGTTCTCTTATACGCTCGCGTAATGTTCTGTTGGTTTTACCAACATAAAAAAGATTACAAATTTGACATTGAGCGAGGTATATAACATCTCTAGTTTTACAACTTGCATAGCCCTTAAACATATATTCACGTCCTGTATGCGGATGTAAGAATCTATCAGTTGCCGCTATGTACTTACATTGCTTGCAAGTTTGACAAGCAAAGGTGCCTGTCCTTTGTGACTGAATTTTATTCTTATAGGTATTTTCATAACATAATCTCCTGTCTAAAGACTTCATGTTTCTATAGGATATAGTTGGTCTATCATCAACCAAATCTCTTATTTTCTCATCCATCAATAAAAGTTTCCAATTATCGCCTATAACTTGCCTAATTTGAGTATTTATGTTGGTGTATGGAATAATAAGTCTATTTACTGTCGGATGTGTAACCTCTATATTCAAGCCTTCATTATCAGCGTCTCTTATTAAAAATGGAGTGCCTTTGCCTGTTCTATGGATATCATACTGCGTATGCACCCCAAACACATACACACCAACATTGCCAAGAACCAAATGTTACGGGCTTCAAGATTAACTACCCAAGAGACAACATTCAAACAGCAGAAAACTATGCTCAAAAAGAATTTTTTAGAAAGGGGATACAAAGAGATAGAAGTACATGATGCCTTAATTCATGGTGATATCCATAGAACAGGCAAAGGCACTCCATTTTTAATAAGAGACGCTGATAATGAAGGCTTGAATATAGAGGTTACACATCCGACAGTAAATAGACTTAATATTCCATACACCAACATAAATACTCAAATTAGGCAAGTTATAGGAGATAATTGGAAACTTTTATTGATGGATGAGAAAATAAGAGATTTGGTTGATGATAGACCAACTATATCCTATAGAAACATGAAGTCTTTAGACAGGAGATTATGTTATGAAAATACCTATAAGAATAAAATTCAGTCACAAAGGACAGGCACCTTTGCTTGTCAAACTTGCAAGCAATGTAAGTACATAGCGGCAACTGATAGATTCTTACATCCGCATACAGGACGTGAATATATGTTTAAGGGCTATGCAAGTTGTAAAACTAGAGATGTTATATACCTCGCTCAATGTCAAATTTGTAATCTTTTTTATGTTGGTAAAACCAACAGAACACTACGCGAGCGTATAAGAGAACATATATATGCAATAGAGAAACAGAATACAACCAATGCATTGGCACGACATGTTCTAGATAAAGGATCTCCACACTGTTTCAAATTTATGGTCCTTGAGTTAGTAACAAGAACTAGTAGATTAGGGAACATCAAAACTTATACAGAAGAGATAGAGAGTAAATGGATTCTAAGGTTACAAGCCCATAAATATGGGCTTAATGACAAAATATCTCTTAAGCCTTTTTTGGCTAATACACCATTGAATCATTGATTTTTTATATATATCTATGTATACTCACATTAATACCATCAAATTGTAGTTTGCTATGCATATGCTTTTTTATATATGTTTTTATATATGTCTTTATAAGCTTGGTAAGGTATTCATATTTAGAGTTGATTGACATTATAAGCGCCACTAATTGCATTAATTGCACTGCAGCTATTTTCAATTAAGGTGCAATGCACTATGGTATAAAAAGAGATGCATCATTTATGTTTTTTAAGGTCTGATGAAGCGTTATATTAACGTGAAAGCACTTACCTTTTAATAATTTTTCTGCCTGTTTGGTTGTTTTTAATAAAGGACAGCTTTTGGAATACTTGGTGGAGACTTATTCACAGCCTGGTGCACTCTCTACTTTTGGATTATATATAAGAGAAATATCATAACAATTTTATACAAATAATTAAAAATAGGTATTATTATAATATTCAACAAAACAACTAAAGTATTTACAAAGACATCCACTACAATCAGATCAATTAATTAAACTAAAATACTGTGCTATTGAAATTAGAATTTTTTTAACAAATTTTGTAAATTATCCCATACAATAAAATGTGATGTTTTTCTAGTTGTTCTCATTCTAATTGTGCTTATTTCCATATGACACATTATATTCATAACATTTTTAAATTCATTGAACGAAGGAGGTGTATCTGAAATCCAATTTCTAGTTATTATTTTCCTAGCCACTGCTAGGAGACATTCTAC
The DNA here is from genome assembly GCF_019279795.1 of Protopterus annectens. Lineage (NCBI taxonomy): Eukaryota > Metazoa > Chordata > Ceratodontiformes > Protopteridae > Protopterus > Protopterus annectens. The sequence goes on along the minus strand of NC_056746.1, from coordinate 1,445,306,686 downwards.
TTTCTGATTACTCCATTTACTTCCTTTTTTCACAGCTTTATTTTTTTTCATCTGTTAGATTCTTCCCATGGTTTTACATAGTAATGTTTTATCATTACTTTCTTATACTATACTTTTCTATCTTTTTCTACATTAATTAAACTTTGTTTAAAACTGTGATTGTTTTTAATGATCTCTCTGCTTTTGCATTTTACTAATGCTATTGACCTGTATTGCTGTACATTCTATTGTTATAACTTGATTCTATTAAGTAATTTGTATTTTTGCTAGAGCTTTTCTCCCCAGGACTCCATTGAAAACGGGCTCCTCGTGGCCCAGTGGACCATCCTGGCAAACAAACTGCAAATAAATAAAATAAATACATTTTTATTTTTTACAAAATTTTTTTTTTGCTAACATTTTATTTCTTTGTACATTATTTTTCTTTTACTATTTTTTACCATACCCTAAAACTAATCACACTTATATTTATACACCTTTATTACTAATCTCTCATTTTTTTCATTTTTCCACTTTACCACTTTGTACAAATTTAATAAAACAGCCTATACCACTGGGTTAATTAGCTCTAAACCACCTTACTCTATTTAAATACAAAACCTCTCTTTTTAGTGGGTTTGATCTAGAACCCCATATAAATGAAAAAAAAAATATCTGCAATAATTCCTTTTCAAAGATCGTTAACGACATATATACACTTGCTAAGTATGCTACTTTTGCCATCAGTACTGAATTTATTAAATAAGCCTTATTTCTAAATGATAATTTACATGTTCTTTGCAAAAAGACAAGTTTGTTTTATTGTTTTTTCCCCAATGAATTCTGCTTACATCTTTATTCCCACATTTTGTACATAACACAGAAATTTAATTCATGGTAAAATATATACCTCTGCCTTTACTACATCACCTGAACCATTACTTTTCTCTAGAAAATCATTTGTGAAAATTATTACTCCTTTTATCCAAACTTTGTTTTTTTGCAATTATTATAATGCTATCTGCATACGTTAACAAAACTATAATTCTTTACTCTTCAGGTGTTATATACTCCACCTCCTTCATTTTGTAATGTGTTTCACATACTATCACTTTCATAACTAATGCAAAGAGTAATATATATCTCATTGGGAAAACCTACCTTACACCCCTATTAATATGAACATCGTTGCTTAACAAGCCATTTACAAGTATTTTTACTTTATTACTATATGCTGACATACATAATTTACTAACTTTCACACTTATATTCTTTCATTATTATCCATAATATTTCATGTCCATGTGTATCACATGCCTTACTGATGTCTCCTACCATGATTTTTGCTTCAAATTTTATATTCTTAATATTATCCAACTTTGGTCTATCATTAATAATTTTTGACAACCCTTCCACTTTATACTATATATAGCATCTTTCATAATATTTTCCTGTTTAGTTGCAGATCTCTTTTGCATTATTTTCATAAAGATATTATAATCGCTATTATTCAATCCTATCAGTTTCCAATTTTTTAAGTGTATTCTATCTTACTTCCATATTATTCAACTATATAATTCTGTATACATAAAACCTTCATTTAACCATCCATTCAAAATCGTTCAATACTTTTTTGCACCAATTCCTTAAGCCTGTATACATTTTATACCCTATACTATCTGGTCCAGCAGCTGAATCTGTATTTAATTGTACTAATACTTTATCTAGTCATTTAAAGAAATCTCCTTTTCAACTCTTTATTCTCATTCTATTATTTTTTTTAATTTCCAAGTTTTTCTCACTACCTTCTTTTTTCTTTAAAGATTTCTTGTACACATTGTACTACACTATTCCGAATCTTTTCCTGAGTTCTTTTTAATTCTCCTTTTACATTTTTATTTCTATCATTACATTACCAACTTTCTTTACTAATCTGCTTAAGTAACTCGATACTTCTCTTTTTCCTTGTAAAAACATCTTTGCATATATAACAGTTCTTGCATTTTTCCTTTATTTCTTTCATATAATTCTTTTTCTTTGACAAAGTACTTTCTATCATTATGTTCAAAATCTTCCAATATATCTTTATATGTTCTTTTACATTTTTCTTTCTCACATCATACTGCCACTATATATATAAAAAAACATTTTTAATATTTTCCTTACCATTCAGACCAATTTTTATAAAGTATTCACATAGTAATATGATTTTTCCATAACTGTATTACTAAACTTTTCCTTCTTGATTCTATGCTTTCTTATTTATTCTTTTTATTCCTTTGCATAGTTTTATATATTCCTGGTTTTCCTTTATCTCTAGCTATCAGATAATCCTGTTTCAACTACCTCCCCTTCTCCTGTAACTAAACCTTCTAATACTATAAATTAATCTATTTCAATTCTATGCATACCTTTTTTTAAGTCCATGAATTTTTGTCCCAAAGTTTTAACTATAACTTAGAACTTCTAACAACTATCTTACACATTTCTTTTATTTTTATGCTCATCTCTTAAATCACAATGTCTCCCATTATTATAGCATTCATATTTATCATGCATAGTCTAAAATCTGATGACATAAGCTTTCCCCTTCTGGAAATGGTCAGCTCTGAAACACCTTCCACTTGATGAGGCAGTTACCCATTTCAACAACACATTCCTCCAAATTCTAGATCGTCATGCCCCCTCTCGCTTAATTAGAATGGGATCCAAAGCAGCTCCTTGGCTTTCTAAAGAAACCAAGCAAACAATGCTATTAAGGAACAAACTATGGACAAAATGGAGAACTACAAAAAACCCAACTGACCATCAAAACTTCAAATACCTTAGAAATACTACAAAAAAACTCACCCTTCTGGATAAAAAAAAATCTACCTCCAATATCAACAAAATCAAAATCATAACCCAAAAAAATTCTGGTCAGGAATCAATAAACTGCTCCATCCTGGGAATTCCAAAACACCTACTCCAGCTAACTTAGCTCAGACCCCTCCTAATATAATAGCTAACAAATTCAACAACTTCTTCTCTGAAACAGTCACCACTCTAGCCAACACCATGGTTCCCCCCACTTCCCTTCAAAATACCTCTCCTCATCACAATACCCCCACTCTAAAATTTAGTACAGTCTCCACAGCCTATATTCACAAGCTACTTTCAAAACTTAAACCTTGTACTCCTTCAGCTGACCAACTACCAGCTGAATATCTGCAGCTAGCAGCAGCAGTACCAGCATACCCAATCTCCATCTTAATTAACAGAACTATAACCGAATCTACTATTCCTTCCCTCTGAAAAGTCTCCCATATCATTCCACTGCATAAAGGAGGAAACACTAACAAACTTTCTAACTTCCGTCCTATAGCCTTACTATCACCACTAACTCAAATTATGGAACGTTGTATACACCATCAACTTTTGAATCATCTTCTACATAATAACCTACTTGCAGACTCCCAACATGGTTTTAGACCTTTTCATAGCACTTCCACTGCTCTTCTCTCCTTTACAGATTCCATCAACAAAAATCGCAATAACAACCTATTCTCCTCTGTTTTATTTCTCGACCTCTCTAAAGCCTTTGATATGGCGAACCATCACCTTCTGCTAGACACTTTGAAATCTCTTTCTCTTGGCTCTTTGGCATTGCACTGGTTTAACTTAACTCCTATTTGAAAGATAGAAGACAAGCAGTCCTTTGGGACAGCCATTTATCCTCTCAGCTCCCAGTCACCATCGGGGTCCCCCAAGGATCCATCTTAGGTCCCCTTCTCTTCTCCATTTTTATAAATAACCTGTCTACTTCCCTCCCAACATCCACAGGCATGTATGCAGATGATTCAACACTCATCTGTACTGCTGTATCTCCGGCCGAACTTCATTCTTCCACCCAAAAAGTCTTTACAGCAGCAGAAAACTGGTTCCAACATATCTGTCTCCTCCTTAATCCCCCCAAAAAAACAAATTACTACTTTTTTCTCCAAACCTTAAGTCTGCCCCTCTCTCCTTTTCTATTGTCTCTGGCAATGGCACTATCATAGCACCTGATTGTTGCACTAAACTACTAGGGTTTACAATAGATAATCAACTAAACTTTGATTCCCACATCAACCTAACCATCAAAGCTGTTAATAAAAAGATAGGTGCCCTCTACAGACTTAAACCCTTTCTTTCAGCAACTACCAGGGTGTCTCTAGCCCAAACTCATCTCATCTATACATTATTATATGCCTCCCCATCTTTTATCAACCTATCAAAATCTAACATTCAGAAACTAGTCACATCCTACCATAGCATTGCCAGGTTTGCCACAGGCTCCCCATTTCATACCCATCATTGTGTTAATCTCAAAAAACTTGGCTGGCTTGAACTTCAAAATCTTATTCTTCTACATCAATTAGTTATCACCCATAAAATTCTCCATTACCCTACTTATACACCAATACTTAACAACCTTGTTGCTTCTTACAGGAATCTTACTTCCCTTCGCTCTGCTAACAAACTGCTAGTAGCTACTCTCAAATCACACAATAAATCTGGTGGCTCCTTGTTCACAAATGTTTTTGGCTCGTACTGGAATAAACTTCCCATTGAACTGACTACTTTAGTCTCATCACAACTTTTTAAGAAACAATTAAAGAACTATTTCAAAGCTCACTGGCTTTGCCCTTGCTCAAATCCTGACTGACCCCAGCATCCAACTTCCATTATAGTTCCCTCCTTTTCCTGTTGCTGTACATCCATCTTTTCTACTTGTCTCTCTCATTATTACTACTCCTCCTCTGCAGCCCTCCTGGCATCCACATGGATATTACTATTCCTATGATGTCACTTTCTCATTTACACTAGATATATTACTGCAACCTGTTGTCTCACCTTCTATTTAAACCTTGTATTTTGATTCCTACTGTGCAAGTCTGGGTCTTAAAACTATTAGCTCTGGCACAAAATGTTTATTATATCTGTTAATATTGTAAATATTGTATAGACTCTAGTGTCTGTTTATTTTTTTCATTACAATTCCTGCTACTGTAAAGAGTATGGGATTAAGGATCCTCGTTGTATTTTTTTCTGTTAAATTGCTACTGTTCTGTTAAATTGCTGGAATAGTTCTTTAGTTACTTACATTTTAGTCTCTTAATGTGCTGTTTTATTTACTAGTATATAGTGGAGCTTTTCTCCTCGGGCCTCTGCTGAAAATGGACATGTATCCAGCCAGACTAGCCTGGTCAACAAATGTAAAATAAATAAAATAAATAAATAAAATTAGTACAAGCTTATGTTATAATTTTATGTGCTTGTTCTTTCCATTTTGCTGAAGTTACTTGAATATCTTTACTGTATTTCTACAGAATATGGCTATTCCAGAACAGCTCACATTTCCCAAATTCCAGATTATTTTTCCTTCCTATAGTTTCTGTTTGTAATCTTTCATTTGTTAAAAATGTTGTGTCTTCTAATATAATTACATCTACGTCACATGTATTACACCAACCCATAATCCCTTTTCTTCTTGTTATATTCCTAATACTATTCAAAGGTACAAAATACACTCTAATATTTTTTTTTACTTTCGCTTAGATTCATGGTTTCATATTTTCATAGCTAATATCTAGGAGAAAAAATGTATCTTGTCTGTTAGTCAAATACCTTAACCATTACACCAACCTCCAATTATTAGATGCTTATATTCTTTTTCATCCATTTCCTTTTTTTCTTTTGCACTTATCCCTTTAAACTTTATTTTTCTGTCTGTTACCCTTTTACCAATATAGTTCTTTTTTTTATTTTACCATCTCCCGATCTAGGTCTTCTTCATCACTTATTTCAGAACATTTTTCTATGCCCTCTATTATTTTTTTCTCATCCAGTTTTACTTCGTTTTTTACCATTTCTAACATTTCTTTTCTTTGTTCATTTGCTTCTCTTTCTTTTTCCTTACTATTATTTTCATTTTTGCAAGACACCCAGAGATGTCTAGTTTTATTACATTTATAGCATTTCAATTTACATTTTTTGCATCATGTCCCATTTCCCCACAAATATAACATTTTTTTGTCACACTTACTTACCAAATGTCCTTTTTTACAAACAAAAAAGTATTTTAAAACATCCTTACTCCCTCCACATTTATCATGCTTGGTATATGTATAATTGGGTCTATATTATATGCTTAAAGACTATTTTCTTCTAACACAAATGCCGACACGTTATGTGACATCATTTTATTTAAATTTGCTTCTTGGCGCCATTCTGTAATACTCTGAAGAAGCTACTGTGTTTTCAGTAGCGAAAACGCTGAATCTTTATATTAATAAATTTGCGTTAAGTGGAAGTGCATTTCCTACAATTCTGGTCTCTCACCAATTTTTGGTCTCTCACCAGCTTGGATGCCTGTACCTTCTATTTTTTTACCTGTTTTAATTGTGGTCAATAGTTTGTGAGTCGTGATATATGGCTACGGGAGGTCCTACTAGCCCTGGGAGTCCGAATGCTTCTGGACCAATTAACATTGGCAGTTCCCCAGATAACTTCGATATGCTGACATTATTTTTATCCATCTCACAGCGCCTTGATTCTCTCAATACGCGCTTGGACTCTATGGACCAAAGACTTGGAATTGGTCCTGGTTACTCTCAGAATGGAAGAGGTTTTACACAGAATGGCTTATCTTCCGCTGGCTCTAGCCTGCTTTCAATCCCAGCAGGCCAGCCTATTTCATCTAATTTATCCTCTACAAACTCTGGACTTCAACCGGCTGATGAACACCCAACACCTACTTCTGGTAACACCATTCAAGCAGCTCGTGAAACACTCAATAACCCGAATCCAGTGCTTATTGGAGTTCCTACACTACGTGAATGGATTACGGACATGGACACATTCACTTTTAGCCAACAAGGTGTACAGGAACCACCGGCAATGAGTACGGGAGTTTCTACTGCAACAGCTGAAACAATAGCGGACAAATTAAAGGTATTGGATTATAAACTTGTGAAATTAAGGAAATTGCAGTTAGAAGTATGTTATTTCAAACAATGTCTGCAAGATAATATTATACCTAAAGGACTACGTAGTAATTTTGTCCCTACAGGGTTGTTTGTGGATGCAACCTTTCTATCTGAGTTAAAACCCTGTTTGATAAACAAGGTACACAATTACTGGAACTTGTGATCAAACACTACTCTTCTTGTATAACAACTTTAACAGAAGAAATTAATGAGTTGGACAATGTGATTAAGCTAGATCTTGATTTTTTTCGATACAAATATGATTATACCCATATCTTCAATAGTATTGATGTTTTATTAGCTAAGCTCAAAGCTAATAAGTCTAAAAAGTTGAGTAGGGACAGACTTTCATATCAGAATAATAGAGCCTATCCTAAACTGCTTTTGCCTACTAATTGTATTGGGACTTCAGTCACTAATGCTATGCCTTCCAATGAAGTAGACTTTGGTCAGCATAATGCCTCTAACTTGGACACTAATCAAGAAGACCTTAATATTGCCCCTACTCAAGGTCTTAGACGGAGCAACAGGACCAAAGCAAATAAAAATAACAATAACTTCAATTCTACTACTTATTACCACCGAGAAGAGGAACCAGATCAATACAACAATAGTAACAGTGGTGGTTTTTTAGGAAATCACAACAACAATCGCCAGTTCAACCGCAAGAACAGGAAATGGAACAACCATCAGAATCAAGCTTGAATAGTGACTTAGATTTCAGTGAACATAATGATTTAAACATTGTTTTGAATAGTAAAGGTGACTTCAAGGTTTATAATTTTTCCAGCATCACATTAGACCAAGAGTTAATTGACCTGTTAGCTCTTGGTAATACTTTTGTGCCTAGCCACAACTTCAACTTGACTCAAACTATAATAGATCTCAAGTGTTTTGTGTGTAAATTGAACTTAGAGGTCATGTTTCCTGCCCCTCCACTACAGCAATTACCTAACCTTAAGCTGTCAAGTGTCTTTAATCCAGCTTTACATCCTAACCTTTTTCTGTTCGAAAGAGCATGTGAGGTGGATTTCAGGTTTTTAAATGATAACCGTAGACATTTCTTTGGGCAAAATAAGAACAATATAATCAAAGAACAGATGCACCTCCTGAATGACCTCTGTAGGTTACCAGTTAGAGTATTGAAACCGGATAAAGGGGGTGGACTAGTAATCTTTGACAACAATGACTATAAAGCTAAAATGTTAACAGTTTTGGATAGTCCAGCATACACCCCCTCATCCATTAATGAAATGAATATGGCTTACTCTAGGAACAGAGGCTATTTCAGGGATCTCTTCTTCTCAGGTAAAACTGACCTGGGTACCTACCATTTTATTGACATCATATTTCCTAAGGTCCCTGTGTTTTTTGGGATACCAAAAATTCACAAAGACCTATACAATCCCCCTATGAGAGCGTTGGTAGATGGTAGGTCTTCAATGACTCACCCTTGTGCACGCCTGGTTGACAATATTTTGTCAAAGTATCTAAAGCTTGTGCCTTGCATATGTAAAGATTCCTGGTCATTCCTCCGTGATATAACCAATTTCGCCTTTAACGAAACTTGCAACTTCCTCACTATAGATGTCATCTTCCTTTATACTTCGATCCCACATCTTGAGGCCATTGAATGGATAGCTAACATGTTAACTAATTTAGGTGCCCCAAAGGCTGAGATTGACACTGTTTCTGAGTTACTTGGGATTGTCTTATCATCGAACTTTTTCATTTTTGATCAACAACATTATCTACAAACACAAGGTATAGCTATGGGGTCACCTTGTGGTTCTAGTGTAGCTAATGTATTTGTTGCCTATTGGGAAAAACAGTTCATTCTAAATAACATTGACTTCAGCCACCAGGTTTTATATTACACTAGATACCTGGACGACATCTTCATTCTCTTCAAGGGGAATTTTGAGGAAGCTGCATTATTGGTTGAATTCATGAATAACACTACAAGTTTTTTTAAGTTTACATTTCATTTTTCTACAAAAGAAATAGATTACTTGGATGTCAAATTGGAAAAAGACACTGTGAAAGGGTTACTAGTATCTTCCATTTTCAGGAAGCCAACTTACTGTAACTCCTTTCTTCATTTCTCAAGTTTGCACCCTCTTAAACAAAAACGATCAATAGTAAAAGGACAGCTAATAAGGGCAGCAAAAATGTGTAGCACGGATGAACATTTTGAAAAGGAATGTCATGTTTTAGCTGAGATGTTTTTCAGCCGTGACTATCCTGAATCATTACTACTTGAATTAACACAGGAAGTTAAAAACAAAAGGACACGAGGTCTTTACAGTCCATTGTTAAGTTATGGTTCTTCAACTGTAGAAGTGGTTTTAAACACCTCAAGTGAGGGCTGTTCTTTAGTGGAGGTTGATTCCACTATCGAAAGTAGTAAAGTAGGTCAGAAGTTTACTACTAGTTTCATTACTGCCTTCAATATGGACTTTAATCAGATACGGTCTATAATTTACAAGAATTGGTATTTTATTACTAGTAATAACCAACTTCTTGAAAAATTGGGCAGCAATCCACTAATAGTTTACAGAAGAGGTAATAATCTTAAGGCTCTGTTGGAGAAACATGATCATAATGACTCATTTTCAAAACAGAAAGGGACTTTCACTTGCGGCCATTGTAATTGGTGTAAAAGTTTAAGGACAGGTACAACATTTCAAGTGAGGGGTAGAAAATATAATATCTACCACAAAATGAATTGTGACTCTAGGTCTATAGTCTATTTAGCTACTTGTGATAGTTGTCCGGCATATTATGTCGGTAAAACGGACCGGAAGTTCAAGGAAAAAATTTACCAACATGTATATGCTATTAGAAAGAACAGAACAGAAAATGCTCTAGCAAAGCATGTTGGTAACAATGTAGGGCACAGTTTTCATTTTATGGCCATAGACCAGGTACCTAATAATATCAGGGGTGGCCCTACTGCATTAATTTTGGAAACCAGGGAACTTGAATGACAAATAAAATTGGAGGCATTCAATAGCCCTGGGTTAAATGAAAACTGTAACAACTACTGCATACTGAAATTAAAAAGCTATAAGAGATGACTATATATATACTAATTGGCCATGGAAATATACTCTATTAGATATTATTAATAATCTTAATATTTCATTATTTAAATATATAAAAATAAATGTTTTAACACATATGAATAAATGTGAATTCAGTTATTCCCTTAAAATGTGGGGGCAAAAAAGACATTTTTAGTTTGGTAAAAGTTTATTCATTGTACTTTTTACATGCCTACTCTTTTAGAGATATAGATTAAAATAAATAACAGCTTATAAGTTTTTTTAAATAAAATCTTAGATAAATATTTTGAATTGAACATTTACCTGCCCCTCTTCACGTGGTTACTTAGCGTATTTGGCTATTTGGTAATGATGTGAAATTTTAATTATAGGTGGTTTTATGTACGCATATGTATATGTTTAGTATGTTTATGTTTAGGATGTTCATCAGAGAATCTAGAATACTTCTATTTAAACTATTGGAGCGATTTGAAGTTCCAGGTTTTATTAGAGTTTGAAGTATTGTAAGACAGATTGTCTTGTTTTCCTTTTAAAAGAATGTGGAAGTGACGAAACTGTTATGTGACATCATTTTATTTAAATTTGCTTCTTGGCACCATTCTGTAACACTCTGAAGAAGCTACTGTGTTTTCAGTAACGAAAACGCTGAATCTTTATATTAATAAATTTGCGTTAAGTGGAAGTGTATTTCCTACAATTCTGGTCTCTCACCAATTTTTGGTCTCTCACCAGCTTGGACGCCTGTACCTTCTATTTTTTTACCTGTTTTAATTGTGGTCAATAGTTTATATGTATAATTGGGTCTATAGTATATGCTTAAAGACTATTTTCTTCTAACACAAATGCCGACACGTAGCAGAGAAACTGTAAACTGGGAATGGCCACTTCCATGAATTTTTTCTGAGGGCAAAAATTTGCTTGGTCGTTATTGGGAATTGCCCTTTTCTCCAATGTAGAGCAATCTCAGAATTGGTATATTTAGTTAGAGGGGGTTTGGAGGACACATCCTTCTACGGGGGATGTGGTTAGGAAAGCTCCACACTTGAATAACGTTTTAAAGTTTGTTTTTATGTTTTACGGCCAAGCAAATTTTTTCCCCAAGGAAAAAATTTGCTGAAGTGGCCATTCGCGGTTTATAGCTCTAGCTGTTTATGTGTCGACCTTTCCATGTTCAAAGAAAATAGTCTTTGAGCATATAATATAGACCCGTTTAATTTTTTCTCTATTTATTTTTAAAACATTACAATCCCAGCCTCTAGTTCCTAAATCACTTTTGTCATAAGCTTTTGCAATGCCGAGCTTCTTTAATAAAAGTTTCCACATTTCCTTTCAAAATCTCTATTTCTACCTCTGTTCAAAATTGTATATGAATTTTCTTTTGTGTTTCCCTGTTAAGTGTTATTATCACATACAGATTGTATGGGTTAGAGTCTGCCTTTTTTTATATAGTCTCTAAAAAAATTCCATTAAAAAAAACAGTCTCATAAATGTCAAAATATCTCTCTTTGTTAATAAAAACACATGGTCTTATTTCGTGTGCTCTTACATCCAAATGAGCTATTAAATTATTCCTCACTTCATACTTTCCCATTTCTTTGTCTTATTTGCTTTGAATCCTTACCACATACTTCCATTTTTCATTTTCTTCTGCCTTTTTTCTGCTACTCTTTTACTTTCTCTGCCTATGTTTTCTTTTCCCTCTCACTACTATTCTTCAGAATTGTCTCTGCATCCTCCTTTTTTACTTTCTCTTTAATGTCACTCGAGGAAACATCTCCTTCATTTTCTTGATCACTCTGCATCACCATTTCTTTAAGCAAATCATCCTACATCCCAAATCCCACTTACTCTTGTGCTAGGATTTTGGATGCCATTTTACAAAAATATTTGGCCAAGGAGACTCAAGTTTGTAAAGATTCTTGGACCTTTTTGAAGAATATAGACACCTTGACTTTTGACAAGAGCTATAACTACCTCACAATTGATGTAAAAGACCTTTACACTAGTATTCCCCATGAGGTAACACTAGAATGGGTAGGACTCATGCTTAAGAAACATAAAGCCCCTACCAGGGAAATTGATTTAGTATCGGTTCTTATGGACGTGGTACTAACAAACAATTACTTTTTTCACTGCAACAAATTCTTTTTGCAAAAAATAGGGGTTGCTATGGGCTCACCCTGTGGGGGAAGTGTAGCAAACTTGGTAATGGCATACTGGGAATCAGAGTTTGTCTTCAAAGGCAATGTGTTCTTCAATTCCTTTTTGTTCTATACAAGGTTTCTGGATGACATTTTTATTTTATTTAAAGGTAGTGAGAGCGATAGCCACCAAGTTATTGAATATTTTAACCATACTACTAAGTTCCTGCAATTTACTTACACGTTCCATTGTGACACTATTGATTATCTTGACATCCATCTAAGTAAAAATTACAATTTAAATGTGTTTACTGCGAACATCTTTAGAAAATCTACATATTCCAACACTTTCCTCCACTATACCAGCTGTCACCCTTACCACCAGAAGAAATCTGTTGTGAAGGGGCAGCTGGTAAGAGCTTCCAGAATGGTCAACCTGGATGAGGATTTCACAAAGGAATGTGCCCACATACGGAAAATGTTTATTCACAGAGGTTGCCCAGTAACTTTCCTTGACCCGATAGTTCAGGAGGTAATGGATAAAAGACACAGTAATATGTACTTGCCACTTCTGAGGACTAACACTGTAAATTCTACTGATGATAACGGTGTTAACTTGGCTGAAAAGAATCAGTGTGATCAGATTGTGAGTATGGTACTAAATAGTGACCAATTTAATAATAGTACACCTACTGTTAAATTTACTACCACCTTCAGCACAACAAGTACTCTGTGTTCATCTATATTGAAGAAAAATTGGGACTTGTTTAAAACACAACCTGAATTATATGAAATATTAGGGGACCATCCTACGATAGTTTACAGGAAAGGGTTTAACATCAAAACCCTGTTAGAAAAGCATGACATGCCTACAGTGAGATGTCCTGGTATGTATAAATGCCAGGACTGTAACTATTGTAAATATGTCCATGAGGGCAATTCATTTAGCCTGAATGGACAAAAATTTAAGTTAAGGAACAAATTTGATTGTAACACTACCTTTATCACCTACTTATCCAGGTGTACATCCTGTCTAGCATTTTATATCGGTAAAACCAAAAGAAGATTACGTGAAAGGATGTATGAACACCTGTATGCTATTAGAAAAGGGAAACTGGAGAACGCACTTGCAAAACACACGGCGGCCTATCCAGACCATGGTTTCAGATTTATGGTAATTGACCATGTAAAAATTGACCCGAGAGGGGGTCCTAGAAACTTGAAACTGGAGGAATTGGAATTGAAATGGCAGGTGAAATTGAATGCATATAGCTTCCCAGGACTAAATGAGTCTTGTTCAATAGGAAGTTTATTAAAACTGAACAGTTTGAAGAGATGAAGGCCTCGTCACTTCATACTCTTTATGGTTTTATGTTCTTGTGTATAACATTATGAAGTTTTGTTATTTTTAGTTAACTTTATTATAAATTTATTAAACATGATATTCGTGATATTAGGTATGTCTAACCCACTATATATAATATAATATACTAACATTTTAGACTAAGTATATGTGTTACTTAGGAACCACATATACTTTTTAAGTATTTTATATTATGGTACACTATACATACAATTATTTTATGCCCCTATTGGAAGCTGAGCATACTGTTAACATGTTGGATCTTATATTTGGAATCTAAATATGGTGTTTGTAGTATGGACAACATTAGAACAAAAACATGGAAACACACAATATGTATGTTTTGAAAACGTTATCTTTCTTTGTAATTATATTATTGCTATTATATTTACTTATTTATACATACAATTATACTAAATACAAACATTTACACATCTTTTTAAATTACTTTTTACAAATTGTGTTTAATTATGAACACTTTTTATGCAATCTAGAATATCTTTGGGGCTTTTGACTCGCTAACATCACATATAATGACTTATGTAAGCTCCGGATCAGGAGCTAACAGTACATTATAGCTAGATTTATTATTTGTTGAAATTTTATTACTATTGTAATGCTAAATAACAACTTATTTAAATGTTTCAACATTACTACATTGATCTTGTATCAATAAGTTGATTTGATTTATGCATTTGCTGCTGTTTATATGCTTATAGAGATTAGATGTTTGACACCATTTACGGCTCTTGGGGCTTTAAATGTTTAAACCCTTTTTTAAATTGTATTAATGGAGTTAATAGCATGACGTAGGTTGATTACTGAGCCTTTTTAACGGTTATGTTGTCAGTGGCTCTGTTTCTGAAGAAGTCAGCTCACAAGTGCTGACGAAAAGCGCTTTAAAATAAATTTTCTTCTTTGACTGTCTTCTGTCGTTCACGGCTTTTTTGGTTTCTTTGTTTGGTTTCGTTTTAATTTCATCCTACAACCCTCCCAACTGGAGGGTTGCAATTATAAATCCATCATTTGCTGACTCATCACCATCAAACAGATTTCTCTGAAACATTTCCTCAGAATCCTGCATATATTACTGGTCTCACTGTTTGTTTTCCCCTCCATTTCTCTCAACACTCCATCATCTCCTTCTCTCTCCGTCTGCTTCCCTGTTTCTCTGGGCTGTGTCTCCACCTAGAATGGAAACAGGAAGCTCCTGCAAAATGGGTCCCACTCACAACAATGACAAGAAGGCGAAGTTCCCTGATGCCCTGGTCAAATCTCCCCAGTAGTATAAATACCATCTTGGGACTGCCTTGCAAAGAGGCTACTATCACAGTGGGACTAAATCAATCAACAAAGGATAAATAAAATAAATAAAAAGGTCTTACCACCTTACTTTCTACTGAGTCTTTTTCTGCAGGTTTCCTTATTGTTTATTTTGTTGTGGGTCGGTTTCTTATTTGTCTATATCTCCATTTAGGTTTTTGTTGGTGTTTAGAAAAGGTAAAGGCTGCCATTTGGTCAAAGAAGTTGGATTCTAATTGATTTGAAGTGAATGGGAAGTCCACATCCACCATTTATTTCTGTTTTAAGTCTATTTCTTAGTTTTTTTTTTTTTCACATTTCGCTGTACCTCAATTATTGTACCAATGGGAAAACATCAGAGAGGATCTTAGGGACTAGTTACATATAATAAATATAACAGGTTTGCAAAAAGATATGGAAAAAATGTAGATCTGAAGAAGTCCATGAGGGGAAAAAAACACATATTGTATTAGTATTATGTTTGAATAAAAACACTGGATGCAAAGTTGAACTGATTGGTGTGCACTTTTTCTGGAAGCAGAATATTTTTGCATACTCTAAAATGCTGGAGCTAGATACTCTGAACTAAAAGAAAAAAATATTGTTGGTCAAAGAAACTCCATAGATAGCAAAGTATATAGAGCTAGAGCACAGGGTAATGACGTCCCCTATGATGATTCTTGGATTTTAGGTTTACAGGTGTGTACTAGGCTAATGGCCCTGGAGCCTTTACAAGCCTAGCCCATAGAAGTGCCCTGGTATCACCCGTTAGTTCCCAGTGATGCTGTCAAGTAGAGCCACTGGACTAATCCCCGGGGTTAACTTTCTACTTCCCATCCACTTGACATGTACGGGAAGTCTATTCCAGAGCATGGGCAGTCTCTGGGTTATGAACCTGTCCCTCCAGCATGTTCTGTTAATTGGGGTAATTAGGATGAGGTCTCTGGAGCATGTGGTGCAGAGGGATTGGGATTTCTTTAGATGTAGCATTTCTAACAGAGCTGGGTGAGACATGGCTTTGTAAGTCAAGCAGAGATCGCCTCTTAGTAGATGATATGAGACAGAGAATAGCTGGAGATTTTTGAGCCTGTCCTTGTAGGACATATGTTTAAGGCCTAGGATCCTCTTCATGAGGTACTTTTGCGGTCTTCCAGCTGTTGCATGTGTCTAGTGAGGTACATGCCAAATGGAGCATTATACTTGATGGCTGGCCTAATGAGGGAAGAATAGAGAGAGATGATGACCTCTTTCTTCCTGGAAGCAAAACCGTTAGATGTGCCACACAGAAGGACTTTCTGACCACAGTGGCAATGTGGTAGTTGAAGGAGAGGTTGCTGTCAACCTGTGTCCCCAGATCTCTTATAACGCCTTCAGTGTTCAGTGGGCTCCCATCAATGTGATAATTATTGGGAACTGTGTTTTTCCCAAAGGGGATGACAATGCATTTTTTGGCATTAAGCTAAAGGCCATGGTTTTGATACCAGTCATTGGTATCAGTAAGGCCTTTTTGTAGGATGTCTACATCACGTGGGGAGTTAATAATGGCTCCCAGCTTGCAGTCGTCTGCAAACTTGGTCAGCCAGAGTCCCTCTGTGTAGGCCTAGACTTTTGAGTAGATGTCAAACAGGAGCGGACCCAGGACCAATCCCTGTGGGACTCCACTTGTGACTGGTCGGCAGTCTGACTTGGAGTCCGCTGCTTTCACACTGTGGGTTCTATCTGTGAGCCAATTTGTGACCCACCTAGTGATATAGGGGTTGATGCCTAGTTTGGTGAGTTTATCAATAATTCCTGAGCAGGGAACGGTATCAAAGCCTTGGCCAGATTGAGGCAGTCTGTATGAATTGCCTTGCCCTTATCCACAGGTCTGGTGACTGACTCAGAAGTCAACCAGGTTCAGCAGGCATGATCTACTTTTCAGAAAACCAAACTGAGTGGGATCTAGAGTTTGGAGATTCCCTATATCCTTGTTAATTAGGTCCATAATGATGCGCTCCATAGCCTTACATATCTGACTCGTCAGGCTAATGTGGTGATAATTCCCAGAGTCTAGAGTCACTCCCCCTTTATGGAGAAGGATGACTGTAGCAGTGCACCATTCAGTATGGACAACGCCTGAGGTGAGGCTGTGATTCAACAGGGCACACAGATGTGGTGCCAGTTCACTTTGTCGTTCATGTAGAACACATCCAGGGTTATTGTTGGGTCCCATGAAAGCTGTATTATTGGCCTTGGAGAATACAGCTTTAACCTGTGCTGCAGTAATGCTGGGTGCCTGGCATTCTTCCAGTATTGTGGTTGGTCCTTGGGGGGGGGGGGTTAAAGTTGGCACTGAATCTGTCAGCCAGTATGTTGGCAATATCTGCTGGCTCAGTACAGGAGGTACCATTGTGCAGTATCTCAGGGCAAACCTGGGTATTGCCATGGAGATTTTTGATACAACTATAGAAGGCTTTGTGGTTGTTTTTAGTGTCTGCCGCAATTCTGCCTTCACAGCTGGCTTTAGAGGTTTTGATGAGGGATCTTAACTTTTTGTTGAGGTTAATAAGGGAGTTTTTCCAGTCTTGGGACTTCACCTTTTTCTGCAACAGTTTCTTCCTTCTATTGTAGAGTTTATTAATGGCAGGGGACACCAGATTGGCTTCCTTTTTTTTGGAGGAGAGCATCTTGGCTCTGTTGGGTATGGCTAGTTCCATGCATTTATGTACGTGTTTGTACAGTGCACTGGTGTATGATTCGGCAGTCATGTATCTATTTTCCACTGACAAGGAATTGTCATGACATCGATTGTTATTCCAAGACTGACTTACCTTAGTTTGACCAAATTGTTGATTCAGGTACACCATAACGTAACACCTGGATTTAAAATGGATAAGAAGTGTGAAGTAATCTGGAGAGCTTTGTACATATCTCATCCATGAGAAAGTCCCATGGACAGGTAGGTTGAATTATGCTGGAGAGTGTTGTCTTTTTGTCATCTTTAAGGAAGACCCCATGGACTAGCGATATCCAGCATGTTAATAAAATGAAACTGAACAATAAACAGATGCTTTACAATATTAAAAAAAACATTCAAAGCGTAATCGCATAATAACTATCTGTAAAAGATAAACAAGTAAAGTGTGAGCACATGTTTGAAACAAATTGGAATGTTTTTACTGTAATTAATGCCTTTTTTCTGTTTTGCAATCTTCTGATAATGTTGTGCCCAAGTACATCATAATCTGCTAAATGAAAATTCTCCTTATGTTTTTTTATGACTTCTTTGAAATCTACCTGAAGTTCTCCTACAGCAGGTAGACAGGACCTCTGTTTAGCATCTCATGGGAATAAAGCATTAGTCATTTCAGTGTTAGTAAAAGAGCATAAAATGAGGTGCAGAAAACCCTGAAGATTTATAATCCTATTTAAATGGTTAATGTACAACTTGCAGAACCACTGGCACGTGTAAGATAGTCTGTCCTTCATCCTTTTACCGTATTGGTTTGCCTCCAAACTTGCCCACCAATTTACTATATGCATTTATATGCAAGCTACTTCTGATATGTTTTACTGAAGTTGTGGTATTAGTAATGTACATTTCAAACAAATATGCATTAAACTTATACTTACACATACAAGTTCATTTCTACCCTAAAATAAAATCAACAGCAGCAATTGTCAATACTGTTATGCATAAACTGTACACTGAGGCTGTACAAAATGATAGTGCAACAGTATTTACATGTCCTTGGTCTGCCAGTTATTTTATTATTTGTGTTATATAACTGATATAAAACTCCATTTCTCACTTCTTGCATGTAGTAATTCTAAAGTTCTTACCTCCAACTTTGCAGTGCAGTCTGGGAATTTTGGGTCCTTCACTATCTCACAGGGGTTCCGCTTTCCATCTTTTGCTGGATGGCAAGGTAAAAAGAAAAAATACATATATTTCTTATCTTTAGAAGTTAGTTGCTACATGTCATAAATGGATCAGATTTATTATTCTATACATTTTTGTTGATTAAGAACAACTGTAAAACACTCATGCAATAGAGGTTGTTTCTCCGTTAGTTATTTTTATAACAAAAATGCTTGTTATGAATACTCACACAAAAGACATCATGCTTTCCCTCTGTCCTGTATCTGCTTAATGCAATTTTTATTTCGCTCTAAATTCTTTTAACTTAAACTATCCAACATGAACCCTGATTACTGAACTTACTTACACTGGAAAATATTTATTTGCCACAGTAGCAATGTGGTTATTCGGAGGTACACTGGACTTCAAGGTCAGCCTAATGTGGAGACTGTCTAGATGGTCTTTCTTCAGCTTGCAGCAGGAAGACAGCAGCTGCTGTTGATTTTGAAAATGTTATGTTAGTCTCACACATCAAGCTTAGACTTCGCAACATATTAAGAGAACAAAATGGAAAATAGGCCACAGGAATGTGTGCCAACCAGTCAACATGGGTGGCACCCTAGTTTTGTACTATGTGAAAAGTCTGAACATTTCATGGTGCATGGTGAAATGGCCTTTCAAACATTTTATTTCTTTAGTAAAACATAAAAGAAACATTCACCATTCAGTAGTGCATACTATATTTTGTTTTACTATTAAAGTTGTGACACAAATTCAAAAAACAGCCAGCACCACACCGAGAATCAAAGACTTTATTAAGTCTTAGTCCATTTTGGAAATCCAAAGACTTTAAATCTTCATACAGACCAGTTTCGGCCAAAAAGCCTTTATCAATGTGATACAACAACCAGTAGCGCTCCCTTTTATACAATAAAGTCACCCATACAACCAGTAGAAAATCCCCAATAGTTAACTAGCCTACCTAATACAATCCCCTTAAAACAAAAACATACATAAATACTGATAAAAAACAATAATTCAAAAAAGTAACAACACATACATGTTGTACACACCATACTAAACAATAATCATACATCTATAAAGATGTTCATTCAAGCCAGGTGGGAATAAACTACCCAGTCTAATAATCCATGCTTTTTCCTTTTTATTTAAAAATTCATGCCATTTGGTTTTGATGAATCTTTGGCCACAACCTTATCAATAATGGTAAAATGAAAGCTGGCCATATTATGAACAAGAGTATGCTTGTATAGTGCATTGGTAATGACCGTATTCCTTATATTACTCAGATGTTCCGAGATGCGGAGTTTTAGGGATCTAGATGTTTGACCAATATAAATGTGGAACAATGGCAAACAGCCAAGTACACTACCCAGTTACTACTACAGTTGCAAATGTCTGAATCTCAATAATGCGTTTGGTGTTTATAAATGTAAACTCCTTTGTTTTAAGCACATATCTACAGAAACTACAATGTTCACAAGGAAAACATCCAAATAATTTAGTGCCATCCAATGTCCATTGAATTTTCATATTAGAAAACGCGTGTTTTTTATAAAAACTAAGGTGTCCACCTAAAGTGACCTCCCTAAAAAAAGAAAAGGCACACCTATTAGCCAACATTTCACCCAAATATTAATCTGATAACAAAATATCCCAATGTCGTTGAATTAAATTATTTAACTGTTTGGTATTCCTACCAAATGTTGTCGTGAATCTAATTTTGGATCCACTACTGGACTTTTGGCTCTGATAAGTAAAAAAATCCTCTCTGGGCATCTTACCAACTGTATCACTGGTTTGCATTAAATTTCTGGCAAAATAACCCCGTTCAATAAACCTCTTGGTTAAATCATCATTAAATTGTGCAAAATCCACTTCTGTAGAGCAAATGCGTCTAATCCGCATACATTGGGATTTAGGAATTTTAAGGGGATTGTATTAGGTAGGCTAGTTAACTACTGGGGATTTTCTATTGGTTGTATGGGTGACTTTATTGTATAAAAGGGAGCGCTATTGGTTGTTGTATCACATTGATAAAGGCTTTTTGGCCGAAACCGTTCTGTATGAATACTTAATAAAGTCTTTGGATTTCCAAAATGGACTAAGATTTAATAAAGTCTTTGATTCTCCATGTGGTGCTGGCTGTTTTTTGAATTTGTGTTACATATTTTTTGGCCTTTGCACATGCCATCTTTGCGAAGCCATTCATTTGTCTTGGTCTCTTTTGGTTCACTTCACTGGTGGCATTTAGAGAATCCAGTTCCATATCGGGTGCTCCGTGTGTGGGGGCATTATTGGTGCACCCTTAGTTGGTTAATGGCCTTTTTTTATTACTATTGTAGTTGCTTTGATATTTTCAGCCAGTTGGATAACCATGTGGATGGCATTTATTTTTGAAATTGGCTGCCTTTCTTAGATAATAGACTTGGCCATTTACATCTTCTGGATGGTGTGTATAGTGTTTTTCCTTTTGGTGCTCCGTGCAGTTGGCATTATTGGTGCACTGGTTTTGGATCTATTTGGGGTCCCTCCTATGGACTAAGTGTTTGATGCATCTTTGTACAACAAGCAACGTGATCCTTGGGCATTTACTATTGGGAATGACATTACAAGGTTGGTTTGCCTTGGTTTACTTTGCTGGTGGTGTTTTGAGAATCAAGTTTTACATTGGGTGCTCCATGTGTGGGGGGAATTACTGGTGCACCCTTGGTTGTTTAATGGCCTTTTTATATTACTATTGCAGCTGTTTTTTAAGCCAGGTCGGGTAACCATTTGGATGGTATTTAATTTTGGATTTGGCTGTTTTCATCAACAGACTTGGCTGTTTACACCTTTTTTGGCTGGTGTATATACAGATTTTCCCTTTGGAGCTTCATGCAGTTGGCATGATAGCTGCACTGTTTTGGCTTCATTAGGTGTGTCTCCTAAAGACTGTGAGTGTGATACATTTCAATAGTAAACATCCAAAGATCTCATAGTTTGTGTAAAAAGATGTATCAAACTCGCAGTCTATAGGAGAAAACAGTGCATCTATCATGCTGACTGCAAACTATGAGATCTTTGGATGTTTATTATTGGAGACGCCATTATAAGGTTGGTGGTGAGATTTCGTTTTCATCAAAGGGCTCATCGGCTGGTAATAAATGATTACTGAACTTGGACAGCTACCGATGTTCATAGATTGGTGCCTTTTTACTAAAACAAGGGGACTTTATTGTTATTTATGACAAACAGCACATTTGTATAGACTTTATGTTCGGTTGGCTAAACAGGTCGGTGAGCGCCATTTTGTTTAGCAGCCATGCAATTGTGGGGAGATGTTTCTCTTTTGAATTTATCTTGACATCTTGACTTTGGATTTATGAACACAAAAAGTTTTGGGGATGTTTTGTTTGTTATTTTGTTGTTACCTTGTGGTGGAGAGACATTTTCCTGTAGTGGCCCTGACTGTATTCGAAAAGATAAACAAATGTTTGGGGTATTTTGTGGATTTACCTTTCAATTTGGCAATTGAAACGTTTTTGATAGTACAACTAATAGCATTATTCGTATTTCTTTTTTTTGCAGTGTATAGTATTGGATTTATTGTTCCAAGAATTCTTTTATTTGGTCAATATTTGGAACAATTAATAACTTCTAATGGTGTAGTAATTCTTGTTGTCTGAGATAAAAGAATTCTTTTGAGATTCCTATGAGGCTCTAAAGGTGTATTGTTGATATATTTTTGAACACATTAGGTATTATTTTGGTTGATTCATACCTATTATCACCTTTGTGTGATTTTTCATCTATATGTTAACTGGGCCTTGGGGTCACTAATTGTTACCAGTTATCAAACAGGGGTCTAAGGGTTTGGATGAAGCCACTAGTGGGCCAACCTGATGACATATTACCTACTACCCTGGGCTAATATACAACAAAATTCCTCTTTGGAATTTGTTAAAGCCTTATATGCTTTTCATGAACGGAGGGTAGAAACCCTGATCTCAGAAGTACTTAAAATTTGTCAGGAGGCTAAACAATTTGAACACACATCCTCATATAAGGAATGTCTCAAGAAGCTTAGTGGGGATTTGCTGCACTTTGAAAAGGAGTTAACGGAACACAAGATCCATAAATTTAATAGGGACTCTAATGATTACAGTCAGAGTCGTCCCTTTGAACAAAGGAAAAGTGTTAAATTCTCCAGGAACAATGAATTTACCCTAAGATACAAAAGGAAAAGGAAATTCAGTCTTAAAAAGCCCAATAGTGATGCCTCGGGGGATGATTTTTCATCCCATACTGATACGGAAATGGATATCTCTCAAACATCACCAGCGATTAAACACAGTTTCTCCAAGGATGGTCCAATGGGTCTGGATAAAATCCCTTTAGGGGAAGTAGAAAATGGGGAGGACATAAACACAAATGTAGGGTCCAATTCCAGCTTAACACTGGAGACGATGTTATAACTTTTGGAACCCAAACAAGTAAAAACAATGTCATAAATATCTCTTCTGTTGTTTTATCTGCTGTTGAATATGGCTTACTGAATAAAGGTTTAAATTTCATACCTGGCTTTATGGTTTCTGAAAGTGATTTTGTACAAGATCTGGTGTTGTTTTGTCGGTTACTTAACCTTAAGTTATTTTTAGGGATTCGGATAATATCAATGGGCTTCAAGAGACTGGCTTTAAATTCTATCCTTCATCCTTTATGCCACCAATGAATAAACATGTCGAAATCTTTGAAAAATATATATTAAAAGAGCTACATTTCGATTTGTGTTATACTGAGGGTGTGCTTTCCAATAATTTAAATCAGCAGGAAAGGGAGGCATTACAGATACTTAAAAATAGGAAGGATTTGGTCATCATACAGGCTGATAAAGGGGGATCGATAGTGGTCATGGATTGGACTATGTATGAGGTGGAAGCCAATAGACAACTTAGTGATGGGAGATTTTATATGATTATGCCCATTGATTCTACCCCACGCTTTAAAGCACAAATTGATGAATTTCTTGATATGGCTCTGGATGAGGGTATCATTGATGAGAAAACATGTTTCCATCTTAAGGTTAAGGAACCGGCTTCACAATTTCTTTATTTGTTGCCTAAAGTACATAAGAATCTTCACAACCCACTGGGGCGACCAATTGTTTCAGGCAGGGGTTCATTAATGGAACACATTTCTGTATATCTAGCCAAGTATTTGAAACCTTTATTACAAGCTGTCAGGGCTAGAATTAAAGATACTACAGAATGTTTAAATATCATTGCTGATGTACAATTGGAAGATGGATGCTTGCGTTGTACTTTAAATGTTACATCACTCTATACCAGCAGTCCTCACTGGGCAGGGCTAATGGCAGTGGACTTTTGGCTTACTGAGCTGGGGTTATACAGTCCTGGATTTAATACCTTCATTCTCTCTTTAACTGAGCATTTGCTAATGCAAAATGTCTTTTTCTTCAATGGTAAGTGTTATTTATAAATGAGAGGTACTGCAATGGGTGCTGCTTTTGCCCCCATTTATGCAGCTCTTTTCATGGGTTATGTTGAACAGTTCATGAGGAAATTGACATTTGGAGAAGGTTCCTGGATGACTGCTGGATGGTTTGGAAATCTGATGCTGTATATTCGGAGGAATCTGTGCAGTATCTGAACAAAAAATAAATGGGGTATTCACTTCACGGTTAGTTTTGATAGGAAATCTATTCCTTTTTTTGGATGTGATGATTAACAAACAGGGAGATGGTACCCTTCAGAGTACAGTTTATAGGAAGCCGTTCCATTCTAACTCCCTTTTACATGCTTCCAGCTGTCATCCAGGACACATTAAGAACATTCCTAAATCCCAGTATGTAAGGATTAGATGCATAGTGAAACTTCGAACAAGTGGACTCGGTGAAGTGGGGTTCGAAGTAGTGAAACTTCGAACATATGCACAGAACCCATATATATATATATATATATATATATATATATATATATACATAGATACACACACACACACACACACACACACACACACACACACACACACACACACACACACACACATTTTTTTTAAAAATAAATTGTGCGAGGAGCAATGGATTTGGCTCTGCGTAACGAAGTGTAGGGCAAGTGCAGTTGCATTTTTTGTATTGTTTGCATATTGTTAAGCAGTGTGCATATGGGAGGCGTATTGCTTACTTCAGAGACTTACTGTTCCATAAACTGACTCCCGCTCACACCTAGCTGTATTCCAGGCCAGGACTGTGTGTGTTACATGGTGTGACCTCTGAACCTGTTTCTGCACTGCTGTGTTTCACGATTGGCTAAGACTTTTTAAATAGGTCATAGATATGCGGCACAGTGCGCAAATGTGTAATTAACATGTGAAATAGGTTAATACTAGTATAGCACACACAGAGTCACACTCTGTTAAAAAAAATACTTATTACTATTTCACATGTAAAATATCTGGATATCTCAGTATTAGAGCCCTGAACACGATCACACAAACTACATGTCTTGGTCCTTTGAGCCACAGAAGCTGCCTGACAGAAAGGGGATCATTCATCACACTATCACCTGCATAAATATGTGCATTGCTATTCCTCTGTTACCTAACGCATACAATGCAAGTTCCAGTTGTACATTACTGTCCTGATACTGTGTTGCATAACTGTGTGAAATGCATAGCATATAGCATAGATGACAACGTTATAGCAGTTACAAGGGACACGCTGTTTTGAGGGGCGGGGAAACAAAAGCCCATGTTCATGTTCTGCTAGGACACACACTAGTCTGACTATCCTTTACCCTCACTTTCTAACATGTCCCTTTAATGATGTACCAGTAACGTGTTGCAGTAGGACTGCATGAATATTCCATGCATGAGGGACATAATAGTGGAATGGGTGCCTATAGACCCACGTGGATGTAATTTCTGTCCAAATAGCTTAGTACAGTTACCTACATAATGTACCCAGGCCATAGCTACAATGACATATTATAATAATCCACTAGACTACAGCTTAGTTTATGGACTTCCCTTGGAAATGCAGCAGTTGACACAACTGTAGTTCAGGTCTGAGTCTGTCTGAGGCAAGCAGTACACAGCCAATACATGGATAGGTATAGGATGTGTGATTTGTCTGGCATCAATTTTAATATATGTATGTGAGTAGGAGTAAGGTGTTAGTCCATAGGTCATCAGTGAATGTGCTATGCATTGTCTCCTAGCCAAAGCCAGAGCATACTGAGCATGCCTACATCTGCCTACAGGGACATCAGCAGGGGGTTCCTCCTTTGAGCTCTCCTATGACTGCAGCTGTGGTGATCTAGGCACTGGTGGGGGGGGGGTCTGTGTATGCTTTCCTTTTGCTGATCCTGCTGTTATTTCCACAGGTCCAAATTGTGTAACATGGCACATACTGTAAATGTCTGTGCACATGTGGCTGAAGTATACTGCAGGCCGCTAACAGATATATCGAGGCACTGGAACCATGACTTCAGGAACCCAAACACATGCTCTATAATGTTCCTAGTTTGTGCGTGTGCCTCATTATGGCATTCTTCCATGGGAGTATGTGTATTTCTGCTGGGTATCATAGGTTCATAGGTTCATAGGTTCATACTAGGCTATCTGCCCGAGGGCATTTACAAGCCTAGCCCATAGTTTTGTGGCTTACGCCACCCCTTTAGTATGGGGAACTATACCCATTATTTTGCTGTGCCTCTGTTGAGCAGTGACACTGAGGTAATCCCTGGGGTATATCTGCGATCTCCCATCCATTGGTCAAGATTTCTCTTGAACAAGGCCAGCGAGGTGCTCTGCCTCACATATACCGGGATTTTATTCCACAGCATAGGGAGTCTTTGGGTGATGAATCTATCCTCCAGCACGCCCTATTAATAGCCGTGTCGAGGTTTAAGTCTCCGCCCTTGTGGCTCTGACGGATCTAGATTTTTGAGGTGAAGCATATTCATCAAATCTGGGTTTGACATGGCCTTGTATGTTAGGCAAAGGTCACCTCTGAGCAAGCGTGCGACTGAATAGAGCTGGAGTTCTTTCAGTCGGGCAGCATAGGACAGATGTTTGAGACCCTTTATCCTTTTGGTGAGGAACTTTTGTGGCCTCTCCAGCTGCTGCAAGTGTCGGGTCAGATACATTCGAATGGGGCATTGTACTCAATCATTGGTCTGATGAGTGATGAGTATAGGGAGACTATGACCTCCCTTGATCTAGATGAGAATCCCTTCATGATAAGGTGGACAATGTAGAAGGTCTTCCTAACTACTTTAGCTACATGGGTGTCGAATGACAGACTACTATCAACCTGGGTCCCCAGGTCCCTGATAACTTCTTCTGTACTCAGTAGATTGCCACCTATTTGGTAGCTAGGGGTAACCTTGTTTTTCCCGAAGGGTATGACTATGCATTTTTTGGCATTTAACTTTAGGCCATGGCTCTGGCACCAGTTATCCGTTTCTGTGAGACCCTTCTGAAGGATATCTGTGTCAGATGTGTTTTCTACTATGGCGCCCAATTTGCATCATCATCAATGGTTCCAGGGTGTAGCCAGCATCCCCCAGTAAATGGCCCTATGGGATGTCCAGCCTAGCAAACATCCACTAGAGCTGCCATGTGTGCCAGATATAGGAGTAGTGATAACTGCCAGGTTTGACACAGCACATATTCATGATAATGCCCTGGGCATTGCACATGACTTTGTAGTTGGAATGGTATCCCTTATGGTAAAAGTAGATTCTGCCCTGCTCACCTAGTGGTGCCTTGATGTGTACATGAGTGCAATCTATGGCACCCAGTGCTACATGGTAGAAGTTTTGCATATTGCTGGCCCTCACCTCAGGGAAAAGGGGAAAAGATACATGCTCACTGGCATGTGGGAGCATAGCATGCAGGAATTGGTGGATTATCCTGCATGCAGGTGTCCGTGACACTCCCAGCATGTCTGCAGTTGATCTTTGAAATGTGCCTGCAGCTAATATCCTAAAGGCTACACATATCTTACTTTTTACTGGAATGTGTTCCCCTCTGTTAGCTCTGGCTCTGAAATGAGGCCGGCAGAGCTCTCTGAGCCCTTGTATTATGTCCCTGTCCACACTGTAGTGCACTACAATCTCCAGCTCATGTAGCACCTTATAGGTTACCCTGGGCCTGAACACTCTTCTCCTCCTCAGCCTAGTCATACTGTCAGCAGCACCAGCAGCACTGACTTCAGCATCTAGCACATACAAATGTAGAAAAGCTGCAACAGCCCCTAGCATTATCTCAGTTAAAATTTCCGAGTCTCTACTGCAATGGTTCAGAGTACTGAGGGAAAATCAGAGTATAGGGTGTATACATTCTTTATACAGTTGTAGTGTAAGTCCACCATGTGGGATTGGCTAATTATGATGCAGTTCACCTGCTTAAGATATAACTGACATGATTTAAAGGCCTTAATTTACTGTGTGATGCTGTGCTATGAGCAGCGTCGCGCAGCATAGCCTATACAAAACTATATAATATTAATTGAATGCATCCGGTTTTCATTCACAGCTGATTATGTCATAAGTGTCAAGTGGGTGGTCTAGTTATGCAAACATGATACGCTAAGCCCAAACTGTGTGCAGCAAGTGGTGTGCTGCACACACTGAGCACGGAAAATCCAGTCAGGGTATAAATACCGTGTAGCGGCTTATGTCATGTGGATATGTGGACACGGTTGCTCCTTTCAGTGATTCCAAAAATGAATGGCACTTACCCCTCATGTGCATAAATATTCGTACTGACAACCTGGAAACTACACAGTTCATAGCTGTGTAAGGTGGGTAAAAGCATGAATGCACCATTGTACACACCCAACACAAGGCCCTACAGTACATTTGTCTAAAGTACATTATAAGTGTTACTTTATATTTTTTATTTTTATTCTCTGCCTTTTTCAAATATCACAACATAGGTTTTGCACATTTATGCATGGGATCTAACCTTTTCATGGGAGTCATGTCCATATTTCTGAACTGTTACATCCACTTTTTCCCGTGTATACTCCTGTATGTAGAAATCTTCTGCATACATTACTAACAAGGACACAGAGTCTACACAGATGTCTTCCAGCTTTTGGATGGTCCACCTGCCTAATTTGCATAAACTTCACCTGCTTAAGCCTAAATTTGCATTGCATGGAAGTTTCCCTATTTGCATGTGCTTGTTCCCCCCTAAGCGGACTTTACTGAATCTAAAACTGTTAGCACTTATGTACGCATTGTACAGAGATGCTTACATGAAAAAAAAGATTTGTGTAAGCTTTACTGAATTCCCACTGGAGTTTAAAATTGGAATAAATAAAAGAGAAAGATATATGGGAAATAAGTAATAGGAATTTAGGGTTTGAAAAAGGTTAAAGTATTACAAAATAAGGGAATCTCACAAATCAAGATAAGGAGCAACTTCAAAGTGCAAAAGGGAAAATAAAGGGATATTTGGATAATGTGCATGAGATTAGAAAGGTTGTTTTTAAGCAACCACTTTTTGTTAACAACTCCAAAGCACAAAAACATTTAGCATAATGAATAAGCCAAGAGAACATGGATAGGGTTGTCACCAAACCTAAGGAAAAAACCCTAGAGTTCCTATAGAGGTTTTTGACATATTTTGGAAATTTTATGAAAATTTATATAAAGCAAAGGAAAGTGGAAACCAAGAAAATGCACATATGGAAATATTTATGGAAAAATAAATTATGGCAAGGTTAGAGGAATATGAGATTCAGCAATTAATAGCTAAGGTAGGAAGATACGAGATAACAAAAGTGATGTATAATCAACAAGGAAGCTTCCAGAAACAAAAGGTATTCCTGTGTAAATATGGAAAATGGGAAGGAAGAGAGTGGTAAAAATAAGGAAGGTTTTGTTTAATGGGGGAAGGGGTGGTGACATGAAGGCATTGTGGAAGAAAGCTACGGAAATTATATTACACAAATAGAGAAAAGATCCTCTGTGCCCAGATTCAGAGAGACCAGTTTCAGTTTAAGCCATGATTATAAAGAGTTTATGCCTATATTAGCTAAGAGACTAGCACAGGTGTTACCAAAACAGATGTATGTGGATCAGTATGTTTTTGTGGGGAGGGGGCAAACCAGGAGGGAATCTGACATACAGCCTTAACTGCCAAACCACTGTTTTTTATTCTATAAATTATTCACTTCCCCTCTGTGCAGACTGTCTGTATGGCTGTAGATCTACAACCACACACTTTGTAAAATGAACACAATTCATAGCAGGTTTACTCAATGAATTAACAACTTTGTTTTTATACCACTGAGATGTTTATTCATTCTAGTACTCAGCTTTCTGAAAGTTTCACCTATATAAACTGATTTGCATGAACTGCACATTGCAACATATAAAGCACATTTTAGAATTATATGTGTATCTACCTAGAAGACAATAACATATACCTAAACTTTTTAAAATTAGTTTCATACTGTTAACAATAAATCTACACATTTTACAGAGACCACATTTAAATGTTATAAAATAATCTTTATATTTTACAGCCTTGCCCTTCTCTAGAATTTATTTAATTATGCTACTTTCCTTACATGAAAAAAATGGCTATCTGTAACATTTTCCAAATTTGAGTTCCTCTAAATCAGTTTTCAATTATTTTTAGTACTTGATTTCATAGCTACTGCATCAATATTACATCTGATTGGACAGGCAAAGGAAAATCCATTTTGACAATCCTTTCTTACCTTCCCATTTATATTATTGTACAAAACTGTTACCCACTCACCATTCCTTTTTATTTTCCTCTTCTGTTACTTTTCTCATAATATAGTCATTTTAATATCCCCTGTCCTTAAATACAGTAATTCAGTTTTGCATTTCTTTCAGAAAAATTGTATCAGAACTATTCAATCTTGAAAACTGTAATGGCGAGTCCTTTACTAACTCCTTATTTCAAAGACACTGGATGGGCACTCGTATCACACAAATATGCATTGGCACATTACAGCTTGCTAGTGTACCTTTGAATGAACCTCTTTATTTTCTAGAAGTATAAACATATCTAAAACATCATACTGTCTTTAGCCCCACAATATGTAAATTGAAAAAAATATACTTCAGTTTAAATTCTAAATAAATTCTTTAAGGATATCAATATTTTGATAGAATTAAATTAAAAAATATTGCTTAAGTAACTACTATAAATGGAAAAAGATGAAAACTATGCAGTCATCACAGTGTGATGAACAAAATAGAGAGACTGATACAGCTGCTATGGTAGTTTGTCAGGATGCGGCCTAGGAAGGATCACTCAGCAGAGATATGCTTAAATCAGGTCAGTTCAAGACAGGTGCAATTTACTACACTTAAAAATATGGCAGAGGTCATGGTTGCTTAAGTTTGCAAGAGAAATTTTATGATAATTGAATGAAAGTGAGAACAATGTTAATTGCATTTGAAACAGTGTGAAAGTCTGTTATTAGTGGAAATAAAAAAGGCTATGCATCGTGTTTTTCAGTCATCAAGAGTGTACATGGATTCTGCTTAGATCATGCTCTGAAACTTGACCCAACAAGCAGCAGTACAGAGGTTCTTTAGCCTCATTAACTGTTTCACTGAGCCTGATGTTACTAAATATTTAGGACTGACAGGTGTTAGGAGGAGATCAGGTAGTCTTCCCTGAACAGTAATTCATCTGGCCATAATATCTACTTCCTAGTTTCGATTCCATACTTGGATAAGCAGAACTGTAAATAAAACTAGCAGTAATGAGGTATACTATGCATAAACAAAGATGGTATGAGATGAACAGACTAAGAAAAATATAAATGATTGGAAGGTTATTGAGTTACAAAATGGTGCAAGATTAGCTATAATACTACCAAGAAACAGTAAAAGGTGAATAATGCTGAGCCACTAAACAGTGAAAATATTGACTTTAGGTGATTTGGACAAATTAACTAATGTGGATGTGACACCCTAACCTCATGTAAAAATGAGAAAAAGTGGGTCAATGACAACAATGACTTTCAATGGTTTCATGATCAGGGAAGTAGAGAAAGCCAGAAAGGATGAGGAAGTGTGATAAGTAGTTTTTCCCTATGAAATGTATATCCATATGTCAGGAGCAGCATGACTAAAGGGTTTGAATTTCACTTCACTGCCACCAAGTAATATGGGATGCTTTATGAGTATAAACTACAGAATATATAAATAAAGATCAGTACATGGCCCAGCAGCATCTTATCACAAAACATATATTGCTATAGGCAGTCCAATAGTTTGAGGTTAGATTTATATGCTACTAAAATACCAGTCATAATATTTGGACACAATAAAACTCCCTTGCTTAATAGAAAGTCAAGCAAAGCAGCGAAAACAGCAATTAACAAGCATGTTTATGATTACACAGAGAAGAATTAAATAAAATATTTTAAATAAAGTGATGTCAACAAAAAAACTCAAACTGCTTCTAAATAGTCTTATTGCCACTTTCTGAGAAAATGAAAGCCTGCATAACATCACAATTGCAAAATATTCATCATTTCTGGTAACACTCAAGCCAGAATAATCAATGTTTGATAGGTTACGGACTGTAGCCAGGGATATTACAATAGACAAGCAGGCACTATACTCTTTGGTCTATAGTCCCTGTAAAAATATTGCTTCTAGGTTTAATTAGAGTTCAAGTCTATATTTCCAGATAAAGATTAAAGAGCAGTACTTTTTTTTTATTTTCTCTGCAAGTTAGAGGTTCAACAATCTGAAGACCAGTCCAGTCAAGAAGGAAAAGAAGAACACTTCTGGTTCAGTACCCCTAGAAGGTGAGTGTTTCAAGTCAAACCAGAATTTTTCTCTGTCTTTTGAAATCAACCTGCTTAAAGCATGCAGCAAATTACATCCTCAAATAAAGTAATGTAGCTTTTGATAGGAAGCATTGTGTGTGACAACTCTATTTCAAGGATCATGGCTACACAATCACTGAAAATGACAGTTACAAATTTAAAACATCTAAAACCAATTCTTGATAGGAGTTGGATAAACATAGCAAAATATCACTAGAATGGGAGCTGGGTAGTTATGATTTGCTTAGTCTTTAGTCTGTTGGGGTAGTTTGTAATTTGTTTCATAAGTACTTCTGAAAGGGACTCCCTTTCAAGAGACAGTGATGAAGTTAAGACTTGATAGTAGGCAAGAGGTTAGTGAATATAAATGGGAATTGAATTATAAAGAATAGGAAGAAGTGCATGGAAAGTGTTACACCAACATCACACTGTATTAAAGGATAAAACAGGAAATATGTACAGTGAAGCAAGAAACCAGGCTACTAGACTGACCAAATTAAGTATTTACAATATAAATGGGTTGAAGTGCACTAGAATGGAACAGAGATGACACAGACAAGCAGAGTGGTGGAGAAAGATCTTGTAGAAGTTCAGAAGGATTTATCATTGGGTCATGGAGGCTTTCCCTGTATAGAGTTAAAAGATCTTGTAGATCTAATGGGTGAACCTCTGATAAAGCTCTTTTGTATCACGTGATGCCAAAGAGAAGTAAGCTGATATTGGTGGTCACACTGCATAAACCATTGTACAGGAAGCAGCAAGATAATTATTTGTTAGTCTTACCAATATCTCAAGGCCAATTATAAAAATAATTTGAGTAGGTCTGCGGAGTTTCTGAATGTCAGCTGACTAGCAGACAGCAGCAGTGTCTTGTCAGCTTAATTTTATCCATTAGCCACTGACCAACAGAAGCTACATGCTCTTGATTTTTGTTAGGCCTCTGATGACGTCCCTTATGCACCACTAAAAGAAGGCTACATAATGTGGCTTTGGAGAGGGAACTGGTAATCTTATGGAAGGCACAGGGCAGTGGTTCAGGGTCAAATTCACAAAAGAATCCATTGGCTAGCTGCAGTATGATAAGATGCAATGCCGGCATATCATCTGTTCAGTGTACTTGAGCAGACATTACAGCAAAGCCCATTCACTGATGTCACAAATGTGAGACCAGTCTTTAATTACTGGGGCAATCACTAACATGATTTATTGCAGCCTGCAGGGTATGCAGAGTAGCAGAAACATGATTTCTTATTAAAAAATATACAAAATCTGCAAATCAGTGGACAGAAACAACAGGTGACTTGCACATTAGGGCAGACAAAGTGCGAAGCAGTTAGGGTACTGTAGTTGCACCCCGTCCCTAAGCTGAATCATGGTGCTCAGTGAGAAGGCAGGAACACAGTCCTAAAGAGTGCTGGTGCATACTACAAGGGATATCATCCAAGCAGATGTACAAAGCATTCTCTTATTTCACACATGCTGGTGACACCTGTTCTAGAATACTTTGCTCTATTTTGAAGGACACATTAAAGCATAAACAGAAAGATACAAAAATGTTAACAGGAATAGGGAACATGATGTAAGAGGGATGTAGCATGGGGGATGAGATGATAAAGCAAATTGTCATATGAAAGCAATGGATTACTTGGTGCAGGAGGAGGTAATGTAATTAAAATTAATGAATGAGAAAGGCTTTCCAAAAAGGGCAGATGGCCCTAAAATATGCTCATGGATATAGTTATATAGAACTATTAAAGGAAGCTGGACAGTTAGATGCACAATATGGAGACTGAGAGGTCAGGTATACAGACCAGGAGTAACAACTGGTTGGCAATTAAGTCTTCTTCTACTGACATCAGTCTGTATGTAAAACATTTGCAAGTTCTCTAAAAATCAGGTTTACAAAATATAAATCTAGGTTCATTTTAACATTGTAGAGCAATTCTTTCTTAACTAGACCCATAAATGCTCTTTGCTTGTATTCTGAATATCCTGTCCAGTGGTTAGCAACAGCTCAAGTGTATAGTCTCTTGGTGGTGGATCCTCCATTAAATGAATGATGTCATCTGACAAACCACTAAATCTCACCATCACTGCCTCTTCCTTCAGGCCCATTTCACTGCAACGGTCCGCTGTCTTCCTCCTCAATATGCCCAGTACATTGTCCATCACTGCAGTGTGCCACTCATGAAGACAAACAGCTCTGACTATCCTCCTAGCCTTTCCACACTTTCAGGCTGTTTGTTCTACCATATCTTTCACCATGCATTCAGTTATTTCTGAAAGGGAGGTAGTTCCCCCTCATCTTCTTCTTTAATTTTTTGTTGAAAATGACAGCAAACCTTACCACATTTAAGCCATGTAATGCCTCTGGCTATATTTCATTATCTCCTTCTCTGGCAGGAGTGTTCACAGCTTTGTCCTACGGCTTCTTACATTCAGTGGACAGAACCTGTATGCATTTGTAATGGCAGTACATTCTTATCCTCTGTCTCTGACTATCCTTTCCATCTGTCTGAAGGTGCTATCAGTCTACTTCTTCTGTGACGTCTCTCTTTGTTCAGATTCTGCATTACCTCTGCATAGCCGACTTGTTCTTGTACACATGCCCAATGTAATCCCAGCACAAGGTATGTTCTGCACCTTAGTCACTGCTGGGGATGTCTGCTATATTTCTGTGCTCACTCTTTCCTATGCACAGTGGCACAGATAATAAATTGTACCTACAGATAACACTATCTAGACCAACAGCTTCCAAACATCATAACACTTGTTTGTCTTTTCCTTTAGAACTACTATTTTTCAGATTATAAAGCATAAATTCCCCAAGCCTCTTATTTCAATAAATACTTTGCCATCTACAGTGTATTATCACTTACTGTTTCTTATCACTCTGGTATGTTAACTGTTAATAAATTAAACATTTTCTTCCTGCAAAAGGTATATCCACATTTTATGTTACCTAAATTTGAAGCAAACTTCTGCATCTCATGTGTACCTCTCAACTGTCCAGATTTTCACAGAATGTCCAGATTTTTGCCTCACATTTTTGGTCTGGTCCTCATAGTATTTATGATTTTCTGGCAAATCACTGAGATGAAATGAGGACTGTGTCTTTCGGCTTTTCCCGGTTACGAGTCGCCACAGCGGAACTCCGGTCCGCTAATGTTTGGTAGTGGATTTTTATGTACCGGGTTATCAGCCCCGATGCACAACCTTCAACGAATTCATGCACCATTCACGTATGCCTCCACACAGAAGACGTTCTAGCTGAGAATCGAATGGGACAACGAAATGAGGACTAAATTCACTAAATAATGACATACAATTGAGTTTCATACTTCAAATATTTCAGAAAATATATGTTAATACAAACTCTGTCATTCTAGCAACTTTATAAATTTGTAAGTGCAATATTTACAATATGTCCCTATTTTTGGGCCTTTGTTCCCCCCATTTTGTCAGGCTTTGTCCAGATTTCTTGCATTAAGATGTTGAGAGGTATGGTCATATCTTCTAGGTTGTTCTCCACTCATCTAATTTACCAAAATAAGTAGTGTTATTATGATTACACCCCATTTTTAAAGCAGTCTGAATATTTAATAAGGAATGTATTAAGGTATAATCTTCATGCATCAAATATTTACGTGTTCGACATAGTGCATTCTAGTGTTAAAGCATTTTTCCTGTTTTATAGATGGCTTATGTGTGCACTACCTGAACTGCCTTAGTCCAGATAATGAATGAAAAAGTCCTTTGGATTAATCCATTCACCTTGTTAAAGCAAATAAACAGCAACTATAAAGGCACCTGAATCATTCTAAAAGTTAGTGTAGATGTTATATGTCCTACAGCCTTATTAAGGTTCAAATGCTCTCAGCTGAGCTACAGAATGAATGAATGTGATCAGATGGGATCATACAAGAAGTATTTTCAGGTGAGTGCAGTCAGCAAGAAGTATAAAATAAGAATGCTCAAATGGGAGTATAGTCCATACCTCTTAACTGTGCAGATTTTCGCAGAATGTGCAAATTATGGCCTCATATTTTTGGTCAGTTTTTCATAAAATTGTGTTTTTCTGGCAAATTAGTGGTAAATCATTACAGACTGAAGTTAGAAAATAATGACAGACATTTGAGTTTCAGACGTCATATTCTTCAGAAAATCTATATCTATCTATCTATCTATCGATATATATATATATATATATATATATATATATATTCTATCAACTAAGTTTATATGAGCAATATTTAAAAATTGTCCCTATTTTTGGGACTTTGTCCAAACATCTTGCTCTAAGAGGATGAGTTGTATGGCTTATACAAGGAGTACAATCAACAGGGATTATACAATAAATATGCTCAAATGGGAGTATACAAGTAGTGCAATCAGCTGTGGGTACACAATGAATATGATTTCCACTTGTGCAACCACTGCTTAATGTGGAAAGCACTCTTTTTGAATGATACTGCCCTCTCGCCTAGTTGCAGCAACCTCAGCACTGATTACATGAAAATGGGTAAGGCATAGTAAGTCCCTCTGCCAGAGATATAGAAGGCTTTGCTTCTTATTTTATCACAGGACTTTAATTCCTTTTCTTTATATATTTAAGTAGAATCTGAACTCTTCACATTCACAAAAATGGCATGGAACCTCATGACTTCCATCCATGAAGATGATCTGTGGTGAAAGAGAAACCATCCTTTCACAGAGAAATATGCTATTAACACAAAAGATCTGATGCAGCAAAGCTTGATGTCAGGAAAGAAGCAGATTACAGAATAAAGACATTGTTTAGGTAAACAGACAAACTTGCAGCTTTTCACACATGCTATAGCTCTAAGGTTTCAGTGACTACATGAGATCATTACTGATGCTCCCCTTCTTTCTATATCATAAATCGGGCCTACTTCAGAAGACTGACAAACCAAAAGACTCAAAACCTTCTTAATGCAGGGGGCAAGCCTCCCTACACCACTCATGTGGAGGGTTGCACCCCCCACATCCTCTGGTAATTATATAGAACAACTCCAAAATTTCGCAACAGTGGAGATGGGGCAAATTCCATCCTTCAATATTTTGGGATACAGTCTTTTAGTTTTTCAGTCATCTGAAGCAGATCCCATAAATCAGGTAATTAATGGTGTTGAAAAGAGTGACAATTTATCTATTTGGGATGTAAGCTGTGGGATGGGAAACGGTGCCCAGAGTATAGCTACAAAATATATTACGAAGAAATAGAACAGAATCTCCTCCATAACATTTTATTTTTGAATTTCAGCTATGGGCATAATTTCATCATTATAGGTGACTTTCTGTACTTCACTTGGCTTTAAGGTTAATCAAATGCAGGACATCTTCATTTTAAATCATATTTTAAATCACTGCTTTCTAGCAGAGAAATAACACCTCATACAAATGTATTGTCCCGTATATGTTGCCTGCATAGCTTTCATTATGAAATATGCAACAGGCTTTGCAAGTACAGAGCATGACAAATTAGGTAACACTTTAAAATATGAAAATATGAGTGAAACAGTTCCAGCCTAGTGACAATACTTTCTAAATGTAATCATTCGGCAAATACTGTAAGCTGCCAATGTATTTAACTGTAGAAAATAAAGTTATATATTATTTGCTACAGAGATACTGTAAGCTACCAAGCATTTAATTCAAAAGGATATGCAAATAATTTACTGCAATAACCAAATGAAGTACAACCTTCCACTTATTCCATAAACATTTATAAATGATGTTACCTTTTGAGCACTTTTAAGATAAATCAATAATACGAGATAATGAGGAAATAGCAGAATAATTTTCTATTATTAGTGCATGTCATTGTGTGGCACATTAATATCTTAGATTAATGAAGAATCCATTTCAATTGTTTTCAGTTTTAAAGAAAACTTGGACAGAATGCCTTGTAATATTTGAGGTGGTGAATAAGTAATACAAAGAGATTCAGAAATTAAAAAACAACCTTCTGCAATTGTGATAATAAAGCTAGCATTAATACAAATAAGTTAGACAAAATACCTGCTGAATGTTCATGTTTTTTATTTTCTGAAAATATTCAGTTATATCATCACATCTTCACACAACATGACAGAGCGTCTCACATGCTGACAAAATGGCGTGCTTATTTTCTCCTCAAACTTTTAGTTTCATGATAATTGTTGTCAAATCATGGCAGTCATCCAGGCTTCACAAAGCAGTTTGTTTTTTTTACAGAAGGTTATTCATTTATTTTTTTAATGTACTTATTGAATTTAAGATAGCTAACCTTACTTACATCAATTGTCATGTCATACTTACAGAGAGCGCATAAAAGGCCATTGACTACAAAGGGAATCTCTGGCAATCTGTATAGTAAGATCTATTTCGGACCACAAAGCGATCTACCACTATGGATACGGCTTTAAACACCAGATTCAACACTTAATCATACTGCAACAGTTGATACTTGTATAAAGGATTTATACAGGTTTGTCTCAATTTGTTGACATATTCTTCTTTATGCCCAGACTTTGGAAAGTATTCATTATACTGAACTGCCATTTTTGATAATTAAATGTGAAAAAGAATTCTAAAAATGGAGTCAGAGTGAAAAATGTAGTAAAATACGATACTGTATATCATTTCTGTAGTCTGTATATCTCACTTTTTATTGAATGTCCCCATTTCATCCTCCAACTTTTCCCATGACTCCTGAATCCAGAATGCAATGTGTGTGTGACCACAGGAAGATGAATTGACATTTATTTATTTATTAATATTTGATTGCTGGGAACGTCTGACTGGGTAGAAGCCCATTTTCAGCAGAGGCACTGGGAGAAATGCTTTTACAATCTTCAAAAATAAAACAAAAACATCTGCAGTTTAAGTAATTACAACAAATAACATAATATAAAAACATTGATTGAGAATCAATACAAGTTACATGGCAATCATTTAATATTTAGAGAAATTATAGACAGTTTGTAGAGAAATTAAAGGTAGGTTAGTATAATA
The DNA here is from genome assembly GCF_019279795.1 of Protopterus annectens. NCBI lineage: Eukaryota > Metazoa > Chordata > Ceratodontiformes > Protopteridae > Protopterus > Protopterus annectens. Next base: position 1,445,267,101 of record NC_056746.1, on the reverse strand, counting down.
CAAACAGGAATTGCAATATGAAGTGAGGGAAAACAGGCTTATGGTTTATTTAGAGAGACAGTCAGGGAAGAGAATTAGATAGCAGTAAGGAAGTAAGTGAAGAAGGAAGAGTAAGGAATGAAAAGGTACTTGTTCACATTTAGGGATGTAGTTCATCCTGGTTTTGAACAAGAATAATGCCAGATTTTAACTAAGAAGTCTTTCAGAATACAGGTAAGGTGTTCCTGGCTTTAGCAAGCATGTACAAGAACATACAATGTGCAGCACATTTGATACCCACACTCTTCTTCACTCTCCCTATTGTGTACTCATCCTTAATCACAGCACAGTGTGCCTCACCCTGCCTCACATGGTAGTGCTCACCCTTAATCACAGCACAGTGTGCCTCACCCTGCCTCACATGGTAGTACTCACCCTTAATCACAGCACAGTGTGCCTCACCTTGCATCATATGGTAGTACTCACCCTTAATCACAGCACAGTGTGCCTCACCCTGCCTCACATGGTAGTACTCACCCTTAATCACAGCACACTGTGCCTCACCCTGCCTCATATGGTAGTACTCACCCTTAATCACAGTACAGTGTGCCTCACCCTGCCTCACATGGTAGTGCTCACCCTTAATCACAGCACAGTGTGCCTCACCCTGCCTCACATGGTAGTACTCACCCTTAATCACAGCACAGTGTGCCTCACCCTGCCTCACATGGTAATACTCACCCTTAATCACAGCACAGTGTGCCTCACCCTGCCTCACATGGTAGTTCTCACCCTTAATCACAGCACAGTGTGCCTCACATGGTAGTACTCACCCTTAATCACAGCACATTGTGCCTCACCCTGCCTCACATGGTAGTACTCACCCTTAATCACAGTACAGTGTGCCTCACCCTGCCTCACATGGTAGTACTCACTCTTAATCACAGCACAGTGTGCCTCACCCTGCCTCACATGGTAGTATTCACCCTTAATCACAGCACAGTGTGCCTCACCCTGCCTCACATGGTGTGTAAAAATTGTGTAAGTGCAGATCATCATTACCTGTCTCATCTATTGAATACCTGCCAAGCACCCGAGTCTTCCACAAAATCTTGCTATACATTGCCTATGTTACTGTGTCACTTCTGACTCCTATATTATTCTATTGTATATTGTTAAATGCTGTTATTACTCTTGTATATTGTTAAATGCTGTTATTAAGTCTCTAAATAATCTCTTTATTATGTACATTATTTTTTTTTTTGGAGCTTTTTCTCCCCGGGCCTCCAATGAAAATGGGCTCATTTCAGCCCCCTGGACTTTCCTGGTTAACAAAAGCAAATAAATAAATAGACAGTTTTATAGATAAAGTTTTAATTTTTGTGAAGCCTGGAGGTTAGTAAGGATGGGAGCTCCATAAACATGTGTGGGGAGGAGATAAGTAGTGGCAAGTGTAGTTTTAGTTGTGCCGGTGAGACAGTTGTTGGTTCTGAAAAGCATCCCTACTTTTTGAAAAGTTTTTCTTATGCAAGTTTGTATATGCAGGTCAAATGTAAGATTATCATCCACTATCAGCCCTAATAATTTGCTATGAGAAATGTCTTCAATTGCTGTATTATCAACAGAGAGGACTTCAAATTTTGTTTTTTCATGTGAGAAGGATTTAAGGGAAAAAGTAGTGGTTTGGTCTTTTGTGGACTAAGCACGAGTTGTGAGTTATGATTCCATGTTTCAGTGGCTGTTAAAGCTTCCTGAGTAATTTGTTGGTAGTGTACCATGTTGTCAGATGTGCAAATGAGACTGTAATCATCTGCATATTGTATTAGGGTGGCCTGTTGTGTGGATTTATAAAGGCTGTTGGTGAAAATGTTAAAGAGGAAGTCCCGCCTTGTGGCACACCAGTGGTGAATGGGAAGTAAGGAGTGAGCGTGGATTGCAATTATACTGACTTATAACTATTGGACAGGTAGCTGTTGAACTAGAGAAGGGTAGGCTGGGAGAGATCTAGTGAGGACATTCGAAGAAGAAATTTGCTGTGGCAATCTGTGTTGAAACCTTTAGACAATTCTAGAAATAAGGAAGAGACTAGTTTGCCATTATCTGTAACTTTATTGATAGTATCTATACAAGTTAGAAGGACAATGCTAGTACTATGGGGAGGATGTAAGCCATGTTCTGTAGAGGATAGGAGTTCTGCATGCAGGAGGTAGTCTAGCAATTGTTTTTGAATACATTTTTGAAGTATTTTGGTGAAGGGAGATACGAATGCTATATGTCTAAATGTATTAGTGACTGTTGAATTTCCTCCTTTGTGCACAGGAATAATGAGTAACTTTTTCAAGAGAGGGAACATGGGATTCCTGGAATGACTTATTTATAAGGATTGAGGCAGGATAGGAAATGCTATTGACTGATATTTTAGATACTCACTTGGAAGGTCATCCGTTGAAGAAAAGCATGGTTTAAGTTTGTTTAAGAGTAGTTTTATATAGCATGTAAGCACAGGTTTGAAGGTGAAAGTGGATGTGGTGATATGTGGTTTCTGGGCAGGGTTGGGATTAGATGTTGAAGAATTCTTGGGATAGAGATGCTATACTATCAGGGAAATTGGAGTTGAACTGTTTTGCTGTTTCGAGTGTTGAGTTATTGAGAAAAGGGTTTGGGTTTACCTTTTAGACCTGGATGTAAGATTTCTTTAATAGATGCCCCAAATTATTTAAGGGCTGTGTTTAAATTTATTCTGAAAGTTATTATAGTATAGTTTTTTTGTCTTCATTTATTTGCTTTTAAGTACAATTGTGAAGCATTATGAAGTTTTCAAGATATTGAGGTGTTTTATAGTTGACATTCTTTCCATGCTTTTTCTCTACACTTCTTTAGCATTCTACTCTTTTTGTACAGCCAAACTGCATTAGTTTTTAGTCTCTTACTTCTAGGAGCTGCAAGGCTATTTAGGATATTTAGAGAATTTGATTTGAATGCATTTACAGCATCATCTAAGGAGAGGATTTATGGAAGTCCCAGTCAATAAGTGACAGTGTAGTAATGAGCATTTTTGGGTTACACTTAGAAAGGTTGCATGTTGTTTTAAAAATACGCTCTTCACTTCTGGATCTGTGAGATGATAACTGAGTGAGTCTGACAATGTAACTAAAGTGGTGTATTTGCTAGGTTCTTATACTAAGATCCAGTCTAATAGGGAATTTGATGTCTTGCTATAATGTGTGGGGCTATTAATTATTTATGTGAAACCATACAAGTTCATGGTAGATATAGGGGAGTTAGAGTTTCTGTCCAACCAACTGACATTCACATCACCTAGCAGTATTTTTATGGAAATGTTATGGATATCTTATGTAGTATTATCTTCCAGTATAGCTGTATTGTTGCCAGGAGGAATGTAAACAGCAGCAATACATATTTGTTTATAATTGTTTATTTTGAGCAAAGCGATAAGACGCTCTGCTGAACTGAATTTTGGTATTGGTTTGCTGTAAGGGGTAATGTGGTAGTTGTTGGGAAGCAATGAAGAAGGAAAGTGATATCCTGAAAACTTTGTGATATTTTAATAAAATTCTGGTGTTTATGAAGTCTGATGTTTGCTTGGTGCATTTGGATTTTCTATTACCATTGACTTCAGTTCACTGGTGGGCGATCCTACTTTTTTGACTGTGCTAAATATTAAAGCAGTACCACCACCTTTCCTCTTTATACAGTCATTATAGATGACATTATATCCAGGAGGTATTATTTCTGAGCTGTTTATGCTGGGTTTAAGCCAAGTTTCAGTTCCAGAGAGAATGTCAAGCTTATGTTGGGTAATTCAGGCTTGTAGTTCAGCAGTTTTACTTCTTATACTTCTAACATTTATTGCAGCAAAAATTAGATCACCAGGGTTGGGGATTGGCTGTTGTTGGGTTACAGAACTGTGTGGGAGAGAATTATCTTTCTCTTCATTGTCTTATGTAGGGCGAGGATTAGGGTGTGTATCTCCTTTTAGAGGCATTTTAGTATATTGGGGAATTATGCATACTTGTTTTTTGGAGAGGATTCTTGTTCTTAAATTTGTTTTGATTTGAGATGAAGTGCAGTTAACCATGCAGTTAACCAGTTATATTTGGAATAAAGTTGAGGGGCAATATTAAACAGGTTTGGTATAACGCTTGCAGAATATAAAGAGGCCATATGGCTAGGTGGTTGGAACAGAGTTGGAGAGATGTTGAGATATATTACTGAGTCATGGCAGGATGACAGATGGCACAGTAGGAGGAGATGAAGAGGATAACCTGAAGACTAGCATAGTTAGGTACAGGACTCTGCTGTACTTTATAGGTGTCAGGTAGTGGGGAAGTAGCAATGAAGAAGGACAAAGAAGTTGTAGGGCAGCAGGACATTCAGTAATGATGGAGTCTGAAAGCTGGTAGAGGACAGGTAAGGAGACAAGTACTTTCTATAAAAGAGGAGAATGAAAGGTAATACTTCAGCAAATGGGTATGATTTTGTCACATTATTTTTGTAATTATTTGAGCCTCACTGAGCATCAGATGTACTTCTGGAATCCTTGCTAGGTTGCTTTTCAAATGAGCTATCTTTGAAAATATGACATTTTGATACTAAGCTATTTTATGGACTGTGAATTTTACATTATCCTCAAGCATCGGTTTTGCTTGTTCTCTGATGGTTTTGATGCTATATACCATTTTCTGAGCTTTTCTTATCGTTTACACTTGCAAGTGTGAGTTTGCCCATGTTTCTAATACTAAGGAGGAGGAAAAAACTCTCACTTACCACCAAGAGCTTAAATTAATAAAATACTTTAATGGCTTAAAAACGTAGTAAAACACAAAGTCCCAGTTCAATGGTTACTCTTGATAAATGAACAGGATAAGCACTTGCAAATGCAGCCTTCTTCAGATCCTTAAAGTGCATATGCCATTTTCTATTATTTAAAACAGCAACAGCCAATCAACCACTTGATTTGCATACAACACCTCATTTCTTAGCAAATTTCTGTCTATTGCTCAGCCTATTCCTGATCGAGCTCAGACAGGCCCCCTTTTTTAACCAATTACAGAGCTTAAGGGGGCATCATCCTTTTAGAATAGGTTTCAATGGAACTATTTCATTCAGTCCAGGAGGATGATCAGCTCTTAAATCCATTATCCAGTTGGCCTCTGTGATTTATATTGTATTGTATAGATTACCACCTCTTTTGTTCTCTTTCATCCCTTCTACCACCATAAAACTAAAGGAATGTCCAGGGGAGGCCATAATGTGGTTTGCCAAGGCGTTCATTTTTGCACCATTTTTCATGTCTCGTATACAGCAGAAGATCCTTTCCTTAAAACGTCTGTTCGTCTTGCCAATGTAGAAAGCGGAGCAAGATTGGCAAGTTGCTATATAAACTATATTTCTACTGTTACAATCTGCATAGCTTCCACAGTAAAACACCCTTTGGGTAACTGATTAACTTATCGTGGAAATGGAGAAGCCTATAAGGCAGCCCAATAAGTCTCAAATGAAACCATTGCCACAACTAGACATATGTACGGGACCTAAAGATATGGCATCTCATGTTCTGATTTTTCAAAATTTACCAGTTTTCATCAAACACCCAACCACCTCACATGAGCAGGTCACTGAGCAGGCAAAGGAAGAAAAGGAAAATAACCAGCTACATGTGCACAGAAGTGATGCCGCTCTGATATTTAATATCTAAAAATTTACTTTAAGTAAAGAGCAAACTGAGATTCTAGAGAAAGGTTCAAGTTTTATACCCTCCCGTAATTCAAAGCTAAGTGAATTCACTACTGACATCAAATGTTTTAGAAGGAACATAATGTAGAAACATATATTTGGGAATAGAGAATCCAAGACCATAACATGCTATAAGAAACCGAGCACCTTTATATCAGTTTTCCATCCGGCTGTGGAAACTTGTTCATCTATGTGAAAATGAGGTAGCCTCAGACAAGGACATACTAACAAGCTTTTTTACAACTGAAATCATTATCAGAAGGTGGCTCTACAAGATCTAATAAAAAATTATGCTGTTGTAATCAAACCAGCTGATAAGGGGGGAGATAGAGTTATGAATTCCAACAAGTACCGAGCAAAAATGGAAGAAATGGTAAGTGATACTACCACGTATAAGAAAATCTTGAAACCTGATGTTGATAGAACTATACACAAAGTACGAGACACTCTTTTAGACATGTTATTGACTAGATGTATATCTAGAGAATTATATAAATACTTTGAAATTATTCACCCTGTGATGCCTTTGTTAAGTGGTCTACCTAAAATACACAAGGATGCAGCAGATCCACCTATGCGGCATATAGTTCAAAGGAAATGTTGGATTATGGAACTGATATCTATTTACCTTGATGATGTATTAAAGAAATTACTACCCCGAGCTATCACTGTAGTGAGAGACAGTGCCCAGTTTTTGGAAAAATTGTATCTGGCAATGAGTAGTCATAAGGATTTTACAGACCTTTTGATGATAACTATGGATATATGTAGTCTGCTTGTGGTGATACCCAATGACTATGGGACAGAAGCCATAAGGAGATTTGTTCACCTTGAACTAGCTAACATCCAACAGATTTGTATGCTCCTAGATCTGGTCTTGGATCATAATGTTTTTGTCTATGGCAAAAATGTCTACTGGCAAAGAGGAGGAGTAGCCATGGGTACTCCCTCTTCCAATAGTTATTTAAATTTAGTGTTGGCCCAATGGGAACTGGACTATGTCTTAGGTGCCTCAAATCCATGGAACAAAAATATATTTTTCTATGGGCGATTTGTGGATGATATCTTCCTAATGTGGGAAGGAAGTGAAAAACTCCTGAGTTTATTTGTTACTTAAACAATACTAAAACATTTTTGGAGTTTGAGTCACGTACCTCCCAAATAGAAGGAGAGTTCCTCGATGTGAAATTACACCTGGACCCGACAATGGGCATTGATATCAGCCTTTTCAGAAAGAAAACCTGGAGAAACCATCTATTACATAAAACAAGCATGCACCCCAGGCATGTTTTCCCAAATATTGTTGATAGCCAAGTCCTTCGAGTTTCAAGGTTATGCACAAATGACGAGGGTCTTTATACATAAGCATGAGAAATTAGTGGATAACTTCTTAAATAGAGGATGTAATTGTACAGATATGAACAAATACAATGCAAACATTATCGTAGCAAGTGCTCCAAAAGAGTTCTGAACTGCAGAGATGGGACAGTCTAGGAATACAGCAACATTGGCAAGCCCAGTAGCCAATGGAAAGACTGGTACAGAATCTAAACAAGGATCCTTCTAGTGTTAAAGGTGAAGACTGCCAGTCAGACAGATGAAAGCTGAGACAAAAATCTCAATAAGACAAGACTAGTCTAGAGTTAGACACAAGTGGGGCCATGTGAAAAAGCAGTTTCAAATGAAGATTTTCATTGCATATCTTCCTCACTATCTAAGTAGTGAGAACTGTCCCAAAAGGAAGAAGTCTGGATGTCCAAGTTGAGGTGTCCTATTAAATACTCTAAATATATATAAAATATTACTGAATATCAATGGGACCAGACGGTGTCCCGGGCTGCGTCCTACATGAACTCCAAGAAGAGCTAAACCCAAACATAAAACTACTGTTCAATCTCAGCCTTACTACAGGATATGTGCCCAAAGAGTTGCGCACAGCAACAGTGGTCCCTCTCCACAAAGGTGGTGCCTCAACGGATCCTGGAAACTATCGCTCCATAAGCTTGACTAGCTTGGTCTGCAAGGCTATGGAAAGGATCATCAAGGACCTCATAAATAAAGATATTGGGGACCTACAGACACTGGATCCTACCCAGTTTGGCTTTGTTAAGGGCAGATCCTGCCTCTTAAACCTGGTTGATTTCTTTGAAACAGTCACCAAGGCCATTGACGAGGGGAAGGTGGTCCACACAGCCTACCTGGACCTCGCAAAAGCCTCCAATACAATACCCCACTTGGGCATTATAGATAAGCTCACCAGCTTAAATATAAACCCCTATGTCACTAGATGGGTTGCAAACTGGCTCAAGGACAGAACCCACATGGTTAGAATTGCTGGAGCCATGTCACTCCAAACCAGTTACAAGTGGCATCCCACAAGGCTCAGTCCTGGGACCTCTCTTGTTCAGTATATATTTCTCTGAGGTACAGGCCAACATGGAAGGACTGTAGCTGACCAAGTTCGCAGATGACTGCAAACTGGGCGCCATAATCGACTCTCCAGCTGACACAAGCATCCTCCAAAAGGGCCTCATAGAAACAGACAACTGGTGCCAGAGCCATGGCCTCAAGCTAAACGCCAAAAAGTGTATAGTCATCCCCTTTGACAAAAACAAAGTGCCCACAAATTACCACATAGGTGGTAATCCATTAAGTACAGAAGAAGAAATTAGGGACCTGGGGACCCAAGTTGATAGCAATCTCTCATTTGACAACCACGTGGCCAAAGTGGTTAGAAAAACATTTTATATAGCCCACCTAATCATGAACGGATTCACATCTAGATCAGGGGAGGTCATCGTGCCTCTTTACTCATCCCTCATCAGGCCCATAATTGAGTACAATGCCCCTTTTGGGATGTACCTTACCAGACACCTGCAGCAACTGGAAAGACCCCAAAAGTACCTCACCAAGAGGATCAAAGGGCTCAAACAGATGCCATATGCTGCCCGGTTAAAGAAACTCCAGCTCTACTCATTGGCATACCGCCTGCTCAGAGGCGATCTGTGCCTGACGTATAAAGCCATGTCCAACCCGGAATTAATGGACATGCTGCACCTCAGAAAATCACACTGCATTCTGAGCAGTGCACCTCAGAAAATCCAAATCCCATCGAGCTACGCACTCAAGAGACTTGAACCTCAGCACTGAAATAAATAGGACATGCTGGAGTGACAGATTCATAACCCAGGGGCTCCCTTCACTCTGGAATAAAATCCCAGTCCAAGTTAGGCAGAGTCCCTCATTGACTCTCTTCAAGAGGAATCTTGATGAGTGGATGGGAGATCGTAGGTTTACCCCGGGTATCACTTCTGTGTCACTGTTAGACAGAGGCACAGTATACTAATCTCGAAAAAGGGCATAGCAAAATTAATTTAAAATGGGTGGCGAAAGCCAAACACACTCTGGCTAGGCTTATAAATGCCCTAGGGCTGATAGCCTAGTATGAACCTATGAACCTATGAATAAACTGTCCAGCTACATGGATTATTCAAGATTCAATGAAATTATTTCAATGTTTTATTGTATCTTAAACATACTACAATTATAACAAAAAATGCTGCAATAAGTTTCATAGTGTCATAATTTTTTCTTGTACACCAATATCATTAACATTACACATTCATAAAAAAATCACATTTGCAACTTGTATGTATATTTGTGTTCCTTACTGTCTTTGTGATCATACAAATACCAAACATATTTTAACTGTTGATTCACTATCAACTTTAAATAGAATTCCACATATTTCCCCTTTCATTCAGTATATCTCTTTTGATCTTGTTCTGTGATTTTTTTGGAAGTGAGTAGCAATAATTTCTGTATATGTTCATACTCATATAAGATACAACTTAAATTCTCTTCTCTTTCTTTTAAACATGTACAGCAAAGAATTTTAATACATTACATTTCTCATTTAAAATGAATGCAAATTGACAGTAGCTTCCAGTCATTATATTCAAACATCTTGTGTGATTTGAATATATGACACTATGTATATTTTGCTTCCTCTAATTCTTCCTGATAATGCACTGCAGTCAGGAAGGGCCTGTGAATGCCCTTAATGCAACATTCAAATAAAAAAGATAGCTACTCTCTAACAGAGCACACTGCACAGAAAACCCCAACATACCTTGTAATATTTTATTAAACATTAGCCTACGCTATGGTTTAAGTACACCCTGAAGAGTAATGCAGTATTTATTCTAAATCTGTCTTATTATGTAGGGGGTAGACTTTACATATTATGAGGCATACCATACATATTAGCTCTGAAAAAAAAATAAAACCTTTGTACTACAGGGAAATGGCATTTTTACATATTGTGCACTCACCCTATAAAACTTTTTATTTTTTTTTTTAGATTTACATGGCAAAACGATAAAAATTACTGCACTTAAGTAATTGTTATTTAGTGCACTGGTCTTCAAGTTTGATTCTCTGTTTTATTTTGTTTGGTTTTCTTTCATATGATTGATCCTACATTGCTCAGTTTTGATAGCGCAAGCATGGATGCTCTGTGTTTTATTTGCTTTTATGTGATTTTTTGCCAAAATATGTAGCCATGTGAGAAGGATCACAATAGAGTTTGTGTGTACTGTGCGTCTGCAGTATCTTGCAGAAAGTGTAGCATGTCAAATTATTTTCTTCTGATGGATGTTTTTCTGAGTTGCAGCAATCTTCAAATGAAAATAATGAAATAAGGGAGATGGGGGCAACATTCCATGTAAGCAGGTGGCATGCCCCCCTCTTTCTTTTTTTTTGCTGGCGGTATATGTGTTTGCACAAACAGTTTCATTCTTCTGTCCACAGGATTAGAGGATTCATATACTTGGAGGAACAGTTCTATATAGTAGGGGGGCAAAAAAGGCTGTTTTGATGGACTGAGTTTCAGGCATAGTGGAATCATTTGTGACTCACTGCACCACAAGTTTTACTGAAGAAAGGTTGAAAAATACATGGCAGGGGAATAATTTAAAAGAAATGTTTTTTCAGATCACAGAAGGGGAAAGTAGACTGTGAAGACACAAGTTTATACCTTTTATAGCCACTAAAGATTGCTATTACTTGTTTGAATTGCTAATATCTCAAAACACTAAGATGTCAGAATAATAAAAAAAGTTTTTTGTAAAAAAAGCATTAAAGGACGTGCTATATAACATTAATAGTGTGATCCCTAATGATCTATAGCTGTAACACAATATAGCGTGGCCAAATGGTCAGACAATTTAGAATAGGGGGTCACATTGCGGGATTAATGACTTCAAAATTGGAAAATACATTGCCTTGGCTCATTAAACAGCACCTCAGACATGTATTTATATTTACAGATGGACTGCATTATGATGACTTCAGCAAATTGAGAATAATGGTCTCGGGATACTGCTATCAATGGGAAATGGGGATCATGGAATGAATGAAATGTTTCATTTATCTCTCTCTAAATTAAGAAGTATTTAAATGGTTTTATGCTTTGCTGTGTTTTAATTTGTTAATGCTGGTCTAACATTCACATTAAATGGCCATTAGTGCTTGCTGTGCTATATTAAGTATGCCTCAGTAAAGGAGACAGTTTCCTAAAGTGTTCTGTAATGGCATTTCCACTGTTATGTTTTTTTGTGTCTTTCATTTTGTTATAATTATTGAAGTTTAATATACAGACATATATAAACATAAGAAGGTGTCTGTTAATTCCAGAGTCAGGATACCTTTGCATTTATAAGTTTGCTACTGAACATTCAAGAGCTGCTTACATTTTATGACTAGAGTGGTGCAGTGATATAACATTTAGCACAGCTGCCTCTGAGCAGTTGATTCTTTGGTTTGGTCCTGTTGGGATTGCCTTCTGTAAGAAGTCTAAATGCTTTACATTTCCTAGTCTGGGTTATCAAAAGAATTTCTAGCCTTTTCCCATGTTGCAGAGTTATGCTGAAAAGTAAGCTGCAAGCTGCCAAAAACTGTGTGTAGATGGGATGCATTATGACATGGACCAATACCCCATCCAGGAAAATTTCTCTGCCTTACAAGCATAGCTGGCTAAGAGAAACTCTGGCTCCCCTATAATCAAGAGCAAAATATCAGAAAATTAATGAATTAATTTATGAATAAATGTATGGTTAAGCAGACAAAATCTCTACATCTTTCAAGCAAAACCTGCCACTTGCATTTTAAAAGACGTGAACTGTTCTAATTCCGTTGTACTAAAACTTACAGTATGGGGTTCATAAACAGGGTCTACATACATGAAGGGTTGGTACACATACAAAAAATAGCTTCCAAACCCCTTAATGATTCAGAAACAGTAACAAATGTGGTGCAACTGTCCATCTGCTGCAGGGTACTTGTACCTCATCAGGTACGGAGTAATTCTGCTCAGAATGCAGTGTGAAAACATCCATGGTTTTGTAACAATCATCAACCCAGAACTAGCCAACTATACCTACCCAAAGTTATGAGTGAAAAAATCACAAAGTACAGTCACTTTTAGTGGCCAGTGTCAACCGGTCTTTCTGTGAGCTCAATGTGTGTTCCCGCAGTACATAGCAGAGCGATGCTAACAGCGATTTATCTTTCAAAGAGAATAAAAATAGTCATTTTAGGAGATAATAAAAAAGCTACCATGGGATGCCTGGTAACTTGCTGCCACAACCAAGCAACAAATCCCTCCACCCAGCTAGTGATGGTGCAATGCCGTAGACAACAGCAGCAGATGCTGTATGGAAATTAGGCATAATAATGAAACAATATACCAACTCCGAGACCGCACTACAGTGAAGTGAGATCACCGTAGGGAATATTTCCCTTTACTTCACTGTTCTGCGATCTCGGAGTTGGTATATTTAAGTAGCGGGGTGGGGTGGGGGGGTGCAGCATTCAGGTAGGTTGTTTTTATTTATTTTTTTTATATGCTCGAAGTTTTAAAACTTCGCTCATATAGGGTCAATTATATGAGCATCAATGTTTTAAAACTTCGAGTATATTATATAGACCCTTTTCAGCAATGTTATGCCTGTTGTACCCAACTCAGAACTGTAGGTTAAATATGAAGCAAGTGCCTAATACTTGGCTGTGGTGGGAAGGTCCATATCTAATTTATACTCCTATACAAGTGATGGGAGTACTTTTCCTAAACTGAATAATTATAATTAACTGCATGTATGTGATTCCAACCATTTAAAAGGAAAAAATTGAGTTTCAGAACACTGGAAACTCCAAATACTAATCAAAAACTAGATTTCATGTGTTGTAATAGTATGTCATTTCAAATAGTCATTTTGCAAAAAAGCAAACTCTTTTGCATCCTTTAATGTGGGGAGAGCATTCCACCACTACTGCTTCATCATTCTCAGTGAGAAGACATACAGTATCACAAATGAATACAAGACCTTGATTCAATAATCATATTGTTTCCCTCTTCTCCTGCACTGTCCACCATGAAAAGAAAATGAAGCAGGAGGAAGGCAGGGTTCAGCCACCTACACTGTGGCTCTGAGGAGTTTAGCTGACTATAAAGAAACTTTGAATGTATAACTACATAACAGTATGTCTGCTATCTCTGATGCTACACTTTTTGTATTCTCCATTTGGACTTGCTTGATGCCTCCCACTACCTTTAACCTCAGAATTCCATTAGGAGAGACGTGCAGGCATCCCTGGACCAGCTGTTAATTATACAACTCATCTGTTTCTGCCTGTGTCACCTCATTAGCCCACTTGTTAGCTGTCTGGAGTCAGTAAGAAGCAACCAGTTTTTGCTTCTGCTGGGGTAGTCTATCCACCCCATTGCAGCACATCCCCAGCCTTTTTGGCATCTCTACAATTTCTGCAGTTGCTACTGGCCTCAGGAAGGGTGTCTCTGTGTGACATCTAAGCTATATGCATGTGCACACTGCCATCACAAGCTTGCAGGCTCATGCTTCATTGGTGAAACACCTTGTGCTTCCATTAGGTGCCAAACAAATGGAAATCCACATCCATGTCCCTCCCTCAGGATAGACAGTCCAGTAGTGCCCACTCAGACCCATCCTCCTCCTCTGACCATTTCTACAGGTGGCCTGGCCACAAGTATAATGCAGATCACCTGCATCATAATCTTCTATTTTCTTTTATGTACTGCAATGTCCTTATTGAAATGTATGAATGCTGACATTCTGAGACTTGAAATGTGCAACTTGTTGTTTGTATAGTCATTAACTCAGGGTTGATCATATTAGGTATTCCTTATTCAGATTTATCTGCTTATGCCACAGGTTTCACAGTTAAGAAAATGTTTCCATCTGCCAGCAGGTCTGATAAAATGATGCAGAATAGAGATGGCATATTGAATAAGTTGCTATTCTTTCTCCTTCTGATTCACAAAAAGGAAAACTACACAAACATGCGGGTAATCAGAATATACCCTCAAGTGAAAGTCTGAGGATGGAAGTTATCACTACAATGTGTCTGGAATATAATTTAAGTCTAGGTAATCAGATTGCCAAATAGTGATTTAAAATGTTCAACATAATGGAAATGCAGTAAGCAAACTTAAGAAAGGTATTCATATCTTCATGCATTATCAGAAATCGGATACACTTCAGAGTCTTTCAGCAATACATACATATATAAATAAATATATATATATATATATATATATATATATATATATATATATATACATACATATAGGAGTGTGAGCCCTAAAGAGAGTTGAGTTCTAAAACATTATTTTAAGGAATGCTACTTTTTGTTATTTTCTTCCCTGCCAGCGATCATGTCCCTGTTCCATGTGTGCCTCTTTGCTGCCCAAAACACTAAACTTAACGAGGGCCAACCATTACGGCATGTGACAACATATACAAGGAATGTGGAATATGTAAAAGAGTTCATCACTAAGAACTGGAGGATGTTTGAAAGTAAAAGAGATAGTGGGTGAAAAATGTCCTTTAGTTAATAGGAATTGTCCAAATCTGAAAAGATGTTTGTGTTATAAATGCACCTTTAAATACAAAGGTTGTAAGATATAATAAACTGGGGACTTATGCATGACTAAATTGAGTTAACTGTAAATACACAAGTTTGTTAATCCAATAACAAGAATGAAGTACAAGGTTTCCTGCTTGGCAACATGTAATACAATTAATGTTGTATATCTTGCTACCTGTATATGATGTACCTCCTTCTATGTTGGGAAGTGTAGTCATAGATTGAAAGAACAGATCACAGAGCATCACTCTGAAGTACGTAGAAAGGTTTCTACTAATGCTTTGGCAAAGCATATGATGGATAAAGGGGCTAACCATGAATTTGCTTTAAGGTCATCCAGATTATATATATAAGAATTTGAGAGGTGAGGACATAAATAATAACTTAGAAATATGTGAGCTAAACTGGATTTTACGGTTACAAGCTGACGTAGATCCAGGTTTGAATGCTCATGCTAGCATCAAACCTGTTCTAAGAAAAAACAGATGAGCTTACATTGACACATTTTACAGGTTTTTCAGTATTTTTAATATATATATATATATATATTCCTATATTATTAGTCATTTGTTTATGCAGTTATGGATATTTTTGATCTCATGATATAGTTTAATGTTTTATTTTTCATAATTATTCAAGGTTATAACATGCTGAATTGTAACACTGTTGCTTTAAATCAGACTTGGGCTGTATCACATGACTGTATGAAGTTCATAAAATAGAGAGCTACTAAGATACTTTGATGAACTGAGGAAGGCTTTTTGCTAACCTGAAAGCTTTGCTGCATTTTACTTAGTTGGCATACTTTTGAGGTTTCCATAGTCCGAGTTTTTTTTTTTTGTTAGTGAGGTAGCTCTTTGCTGCCCACCACCAAGATGAGAACTATTTATGTTGTGGGTTATCACTCAGACAGCTAAGAGGGATGTGATGTATTTTCTAGGTTTCCCCTGTCTTTGCATTCCCAGACATGCTCAGCAAAGACTGCTGTGTGTTGAGGTTCAGGTAAGTTCTAAAGGTTTACACTTTGAAGACTATCCTGCTAATGCACTATACAGTTTATGCGATTGTCACAATGGTTTGCACTTTAAAGACTTTTCTACTACACAGTTTCTATGACTGTCCTAATATTTTGATACATTGCAGTTACTCGCCTTTGCTTTTGATTACATTGTTATATACAAGATTTCCAAAGCAAACTCCTTTGTTGTTGTTGTTTGTCTTTCGTCTTTTCCCAGTAAGGGGTCGCCACAGCGGAACTCCGGTCCACTAATGATTGGCAGTAGATTTTTATGAAACGCTGAGGTGCCAGCTTGACGCTCAACCTTCAACGAAGGCATGCCCATTTACGCACACATGTCTTTCGAACGCTACCCAACGGTGGGGAGGACATGTAGACTCCACACAGAAGGCACTCCCAAGCCCAGCCGAGAATCGAACGGGAGAACCTCTTGCTGTGAGGTAACAACGCTACCGCTGTACCACCACAGCATACTTCTTTAAAAAGGCAAACACAGTGTAGACCAGAAGTAGAAATCCACAAAACAATTTATTCTCCACAAAATAAGCATTTTTGTCTCAAAGTTAAAATTACAGGAACTTCATCAGATACAATTTAAAACAGTAGAAAGCATTTTAAATACTAAAGCACAGTGACATTATTTCCTTTCTCAGGGCAGTGAGCACTGCTTACTCAAACCACACCCTTTGACACAAACACAAAACAAGCACACAGCCCAGCTCAGAATACATATAAAATGCAGTTGTGAGTATAAATTAGGCTTTAAATGATCCATGAGAAAAAAATAAAATGTAAAAATATCTTATAAAAAGTATATATATATATCTGAATAAAGTAATTAATCCTATTTGTAGTTTAACTTTACCTTTCCAGTGATTTTAACTTTAAGAGACTAGAAATGAAGAGACTGTCATTAAGTCCTGGCCAAGACAAATAATTTAAATGCAGCTGTCAGGATAATTTTCTCTTTTCCAGAATATAAGACCATGCCCCCCTCCTTTCAGACACATATAAAACATCTTATATAATATATAATATAAAAAGTATGTCCTACATTCAGTGAAATATGTTTAGCTAAGGCATTTGTTTCACAAACATCACAAATTAACATGTTCACTTATCCAATTTTTCAGTTTCAGTTCTGTCTTCCCCACAGGAACAGTTACAGTCCATACATAACACAAGGTAGACTAACCTTTAAGTAGTACAACTACATCTACCAGGAATTCTTATTTTCATCTTGTTAGCAATAATAAATTCACTCTCTTCCAAAATATAGGGACAAAACTTACAACCACATTTATACATATGTCCAGCAGTGGTTCGAGATTGGTTTGAGATTGTTGATGTTCAAAAAGGTATTTCAAATTAAAACCCTTCCTATAAATGCACTCCTAAAATTTATTTTTATTTTATTTATTTCCAGTTTGATGACCGGGGAGGTCCACTGGGCTCAAAGAGACAATTTTCAGTGGAGGCCCAGGAAGAAAAGCTCCAATAATACATAGAACAAGCTCCATAATATGAAGTACAATACATAGTGGAAACAGAAACAAACTAAGCAAATGTTGCATACAAAATAGCAAAAACTAAACAAAAGTTAAGCAGCAGCTTGGAGAAGGATGTAAAGCTTATTTACATGTTTAGTGGTTGAGAACAGTAGTACAAGGTTAAATTAATACGGAGGTTTAAATCATCTGAGAATGATACAGAAGTAACATTAGCACGGATGAGTTCTTTATGCATGAATATTAGCATGAGTTAAATTAATACAGAGGTTTAAATCCTCTGAGAGTGGTACAGAGGTAGCATTAGCAAGAAGGCAGTACATAGGGTTAATCAATAGTGTGTAAGGAAGAACAAACTTTGTGTGTTATAAAGTATTTATGTATTAAGCAGGTTAGGTAGGTGTAGTGCAACTGCATTTCCTTTTTAGGGAGAGATAAGACTGCAGTTGGGATTTCAAGTGTTCAGAGTTATCAAAAATTCTTAGAGATGGAGGGAGAGAATTCCATTTTTTGGTGACGGAAAAGGATAGGAGCAGCTGACCAGCGGGACGGTTTAGTTTATAAACAGAGATTAGATTTTGGTGCGTTGATCTTAGAGTTCTGTTTGGGGTGTATAATGTTAAGATGTTTGTTAGTGCTGGGCATATAGTTGGTTTGAAAATAAGCTTGCGAGTGGTGATGAGTTGGAGGTAGTCAATGTAGTTTGGGAGTTCTAGCCATTGCAGCTGGTGGAGAGGTTTACAGTGGTGAGTGGAGTATTTGGAAGTGGTGGCGAACTTTGAGATTTTATTGTAACAGGATTCTAGTTTAGAAGAGGTTGGTTAGTAGGGGAGCACCATACATTAGTGAAGGTAGTAAGAAGGTAGTGGCGAGGGTCTGTCTTGTTGAGAGGGAGAGGAAGTGGGAGTTTCTGTACAGCATGCCAAGTTTCTGATGGGTTTTCTTTATATTTAGCTGAATATGGGTATCGAATTTTAGGTGTTCGTCAATAGTAACTCCAAGACGTTTAGCAAAAGGAACAACTTCTATAGTGGAGTTGGCAAGGCTTGCAATCTTAAAAGAGGTTTTGTCTAGGCAGATAGATTTTGAGGGAGAGACTAGATGGATCTTTGATTTGTTGGCATTCAAAGAGAGGTGATTTTGGAGCATCCAGTTCTCAACAGTTGAGAAGGCAGTTTGAGTTTTTGTTTGGAGCTCAGGGAGGTTTGATGCAGAGCAAACTAAAGTTGAGTCATCTGCATATTGTACTATCTTAGTGTTAGGAATGGCCTCATGGAAATCATTAATGAAGATATTGAAGATAATATTGCCAAGAATGGATCCCTGGGGTACCCCGGTTGGGGTGGGAAGAAAGGCTGAGGTGCCAGTGTTCCATTTTACTGCCTGAGATCTGTCAGAGAGGTAGCTGCTGAACCAGGTAATGGTGTTTTGTGAGAGTTTAAGACTGGAAAGGTGGTGAAGAAGGTGGGTATGGGAGACTGTATCGAAAGCCTTTGGGAGGTCAAGGACAACTGTGGATAAAAGTTTTCTGGAGTCACGGGCATGGTTTATGATGTCTAGAAAAGAGAGAAGAGCTGTTATTGTGCTATGGCCAGGATGGAACCCATGTTGTGTTGGGGTGAGGAGTTGGTTATGTGTAATGAATGGCATGAGCTGGAGGTGGATTCATTTCTCAAGAATTTTTGAAATAGGGGAGAGAATCGCTATGGGTCAGAAGTTGGAGATGTTATTATTTTTGCCTCATTTATGGAGGGGTAGGATAAAGGCTGCATGCCACAGTTTGGGGACACATAAAGCACTAAATGTTGCTGTAAACCCAAATGTTGCACTGCTGCTTGCAGCTGTGGTGTCTCAGCTTGCCTCCCATGCAGCCTTGACTGTCTGCTCGCATAAGGATGAGCTGGTGTCACCATTCAGTCAAGCTGGTTAAGGTTATGTGCATGGATTAATGACAGTAAGCTGCACCACATTATTTCATGCACGTTATATACTATTTTACAAAGAAATTCAATTCACTACCTGTCTCACTGGTCAGATGCAATGGACTAGAATGTCATTGTGTTGCAACTTGTTGTTGTTGTATATCTCTGTCAGCATGGTAACATTTTATTAAAATGTTTTTATTGAATTTCTGTTAATAAATTACAATTGATGTGTGTGTGGCTGTGTATATAACTGTAAGCTATGCTAACCCAAATCTGAATCTTAAAAACTCATAACTATGAATGCTGTAAGACCTGTTTTAGCAAACTATTTGTACAACAAAAATAGTTTACACTATGTAGACTCAGGAGTGTTATCAGTTTTATCAATTAATAGAGATACATTTATTCATTAATTGTAATTGATGGATATATACTAACTGTATGTTATTTCTTTTTCATAGACAATACTGATATTGCTGCATTCCAAAAACAGAGACAGAATCAGCTTCGTCTACCTCATGGCATACATTTTTCTGGCAGATGTTAAACACTAGAACATTGGTAATTATGCATTGGGAGCAGAAATAGGAGGGGGATCATGAAATTATTATTTATTTTTCTTGACTGGGAAAGTCCAGCTGGGATAGATATCCTTCTTCAGTGGAGGCCCGGGAAGAAAAGCTTCATTGTTGACATACATAGACAATATCACCATATTTTCATTTTCACTGTATGTAGTATTTTCATCTTGGTAACGTATACATTTTTTCAACCTTTGTGTAGTGAAATTATGAATGCTTTCTTCCAAATGGTTGGGGCACATTTTTCTGTTATGGGTCAGTTAATTAGTATAGAAACAAGGATGGCTACAGCTTCAGAAGCATGTCTTAGGTACTCTCTTGGTAGACTGCTGCTAAGGTAGTTGGTTTGAGTTTTTGTAGGTATTTTTTATGGTGCTATCTGGGACTGGTTGGAAAGAGAAGGATATATATATATATATATATATATATATATATATATATATATATATATATAGGCTATAGATGAGGTTGGGATAGTGAGGGTGGTAGAAGAACTTTGTTTAGTAAGAGAGGGTATTGAGTTGAACTGGGAAGCTATAATTTCTGAGTTGTTACTGGTTTTTGGTGCGGGAGTAGTTGTTTGGCTGGGGTGTAGTAGTTTGTTTATGGTGGACTAGGCATGTTGACAACTTGAAATCCATTTCCCACTGTATGTTGACTGAAGGTAGGGAAAATAGGATTTTTGTCATTGTTTATTAACTTGTTTTGTAAATTTTCTTTAAGTTTTGAGTGTCACTAGTTAGATTGGGTTTTGTTTTTGGCCCATATTTTCTCTGCTTTGCCTCTTTGTAGTAGTACTTCCCATGAGTCTTTTGTTAACCAGGATGCAGGGTTTGAACTGAATGTGTTAGATCTACAGGGTGCATGCCTACTGAGGATGTTTAAGGAAGTATTATTGAAATCAGGTACATCACCATCTAATGACATGGTCTTTAGAAGATTCCAATTGTACAGTTTGACTGGGGAGATGAAGTTGTTTGAATTAAAGAATTTTATATTAATCATCTTTTTGTACGCTACCTGTTTGTATATCTTGGGCCGATTTCTGACAGAATAAGTTGGTAGATTGTCACTGATACTGTCAAGCAAGCCAACCAGAGGAATTTATGTTATTTGAATTGTTTCTTAGAATTGAGTCTAAGACAGATTCCTTATTTGTGTGTTTATGTTTTTGTTGCATCTTTTGTTATTTGTGAGAAACCAAATATATTAAATGATGGAGTGCTTGTGTCCTTAGGGTCACAGTTTATGTTAAGGTCACTTATTATAATGGTTTCATGGGGTGTATTGTTATATGGCCTGTGAAGAAGTCAGGTATATTGTTATATGGCCTGTGAAGAAGTTGTTCTGCTGTGTTACTACTTTATCTTGGCATGATGATGTAAAACCCACTGATACAGATGTTTTTCTTTTTTTCTCTTGTTAAGCTTGAGATGTGCTATGAGATATTACGTACTGTTAAATGTGGGTAAAGGGTGGGGTAAAAGAGACCTTGTAAGGTGTTTTTGTATATAATTGCTACTGCTCCACCTCATTTATTTGTTCTGTCAAGTCTGAAAATATTATACCCTGGAAGTAGTATTTCATTGTTTGAGGTTTAAGCCATGTTTATGCGACTATATCTTTATCAAGGTTGTAAACTGCTATGTATGCCTGGAATCTATTGCAAATGGTTTTGAGATTAATATTAAGGAGTTTTGGTCTATGAGATATATAAACACACAACATGTCACACTACAAAGTGATGTTTATATTGTGCAACATGACAATGAGAATGATGATCTGTTTATGGCATTCCTTATTACTTAGAAATTTATTTTTATTTTGATATAATCCAAGATGATAGGCTGTTTAATATATGCATTTTAATATAGAATATAATAGATCTCGTAAACAAACATTTGATTAATAAAATTCTCCCAACTTGATTTTTCATTGGTGCTTAAATGAGCCCTGTGTTTTGGCCATTCAGTCGCATTCTATATGCACAAAGGCAATAAGATAGGAATATTCTATTGGCCGACTTAGCTACACCTTAATTTTGATTGGTGTTTACGATGATTTTCAGAATATGATATAGCCTCAATAGGTAAACTAGTAGGGGCTTAGTTTTTACTTGTAATTACTACACATTTTTACAATATTGACTCAAGGGAGATGTCCATATTGAATTGATTTGTGAATATCATTGTTGCATTGTATTATTTATGTACTTCGGATGTTTTGCTTTATATGATAAATCCACATAACATGGTATACTACAAAGCGATGCTTACATTCAGCGAGAATAAAGACGTATTTATGGTATCCTTATCATCTAGAAAAGTATTTTCAAAATACATATTTCTGTATATAAAGAATACATATATATATATATATATATATATATATATATATATATATTTGTATATTTTTGTATATTTACTCAATATTCATTATTAATAGTGTATTGATCCTTACATTATAGTATATTTTGACAAGAAAATCTCAGCGAGAGTACCATTTGATTAAAAGAGCCAGAGAATCTTTTAGCCAGTACAAAGTTGATTTTTTATTGGTTTCTGATTGGTCTACTTGAGCCTTCGCATGATTTTACTTGCTAAGTAAGGCTGCAAGTTTTTCAGTTTCAAACAATTAATATAACTGCTATTTAATATTTATTTACATGAGGAGCTAATATATATTTATATTTATATAGTAAATTTTAAAATGTGTGTTTTTTGTTAATGCAACCTTTGACCAGAAATATCATTGGTTTTTCAGACTATAAAAGGACAACAATGTTTAAAATTAATAGATCTGATGAAGGACTTATTTTAAGTCTGAAAGAGCTTATCTACATTTTACTGTTTTACTGTTCCTGCTGTATTCGAAGTCTAACAATATAAAAGTTTATGCCAGTGATCACAACCTTGGTAGTCGCTACTGTTTTTGTATTTAAGCTGTGGTGGTGCAGCGGTAGCGTTGTTGCCTCACAGCAAGAGGTTCTCCCATTCGATTCTCGGCTGGAGTGCCTTCAGTGTGGAGTCTGCATGTCCTCCCTGTGGTTGAGTGTCGTTCGAAAGACATGCGTGAATAGGTGTGCCTTCATTAAAGGTTGGGCATTGGGCTGGCACCTCGGCACCGTAAAAATCTACTGCCAATAATTAGTGAACTGGAGTTCTGCTGTGGTGACCCCTAAACAGGAAAAGCTGAAAGAAGAAGAAAAACAACAACGGAGTGTGTATATATATATATATATATATATATATATATATATATATATATATGTGTGTGTGTGTGTATATATATATATATATATATATATATATATATATATATATGTGTGTGTGTGTGTGTGTGTGTGTGTATACTTCAGTATACTAAACTCTCACTTACCTGACTTTCATAATGCTGAGACAAAAAGGCTGATAACTCCATAACACCAACATACCGGAACACCGACATTCCATTCCAGGTAAGTAATCATTTGGGCAACCTGAAAAATAAATTAAAACCAAGCAAAGTAAACTCACCCATGTGGGGGGGGGCTTCACTCCCTAAACCCCCGTATGTGGGGGTCTGTGCTTCCTACAACCCCTAACTAAATATATCAACTCTGAGATGGCACTACCATGGGGGTAAGGGGCAAAGTTCAACATGGAGGCCAAGAGTGGAAAGTCAGTGTTCCTGGATGTCAGTGTTATGTGGTTGTTGGCCTTTTCATCTCGGCATTATGAAAGTTAGGTAAGTGAGAATTTGGTTTACTGAAGTAGATATATATAATATAATATAATAACAAAATCCTACTTACCTGACTTTCATAACATTGAGACGAGAACACCGAAAGTCTACAACACCAACCGCTCAGAACACCGGTGTTTAAGTAAAGTTAAGTAACCTGCTGGCCAACCCGACAAACAAACTGAAACAGAAGCAAACAAAACACACCCAGTTGGGGGGAGCTTTGCCCCACATACCCTCCTCTGTGATTGCACTACAGGCCAAGCAGTTACTTACCTTTCGTTACATGTCGTTGTTCCAAGCAATCGGTGTTGTGGACTTTCAGTGTTCTCGGCTCGATGTTATGAAAGTCAGGTAAGTGGGACTTTGTTTATATGAAGGGGACCTGTGTGTGTGTGTGTGTGTGTGTGTGTGTCTATATATATATATATATATATATATATATATTTTATATATATATATATATATATATATATATATATATATATATATATATGTATATATATATATATATATATATATATGATTTACTCCAAAAGCATCAATAATAATTTGAAATAAATTTTAAAACTAGCTTATTTATAAATTAAATTAAAAAAAAAGTTTTTAATGCTATTAATACAATCGACATTTGATTGGTTAGAAATACAGAAAAAATATTGTTTAAAATTCATAAGTATAGACTTAGTGGACACTTGTCTAGCTTAAATATATTTCATATAATTTTATGCAATTCTTTCCATTAAACTGTGTTTCAAATAGTTCAGTGAATTACAACTTTAAAATTAGATGCTATACCTGATCTAGCCACACAAAGCAATTCTTTGTCTGTTTGTATAATATAAGAACAATAGAAAAAGCATGTTAATTGCTTTGTGCTATCTTTGCTTGGCAAAACAAGTCTGTGACATATGTTTACAATTTTGGACAAGAAAAGCATTTTATTGGACAATATCTCCATCAAAAGAGAATAACATTTTATTTCATTGTTGAAATAGTGTCCTGTCTTAAAACATAATGATAATTTATAAAACATTGTCATTTTTCATAGATAATGCATGCATTTTGACTGAAATTCCTGTTGTAGTGGTATTTAGATACTAAAAAGGTATTTATCTTTGAATTTGTAATATTGCCATTGCCTTACTTGAATTACATTATATATCAGACCTTGTTTCAAAAATCCTCAATAAAACATCTCTGTAAACTACTGAAGAAATTAAATCTGATAATGCCAGTATTTACAAAATGAAGACATTTAGAACAAAGTGTACCATTTGATATTAATATAGTTTAGATAGTTCTTATTCAAACAAACCTCATCATCATCATCCCCTCTTTCCCATTTTCTACATGAGGCTGGGGATTCATGTCAACTGTCATCATCTCTCTATTCAAAGTCACATTCTTACCTTCTTCAACAGTCATACCTGACAGTCAAAGGACTTCTCACACAATTTTCTCTAACCTAATTCCATTCATTCCCAAATTTTCCTCACTACATCGTTGTCTTCTTTTCTGCATGTGTTCACACCACTATAATCTGCTCTCTTTGACCTTCACTGCAATTGGAGCCACTTTAGCTTCTACTATGTCATTGTCATTTCTTTGTCTGTACCACAGTGTGCGTCTTACCACCCATCTTGGCCATTTCATCTCCATCACATCTTCCTTTACTGCCCAAGTTTCTATACTATACAGTAGTACTGGTCACACTATTGTTTTTTTACACCCTACTTCTCAGCTTCTTTGGTATTCTTCTGTCTTACAATATTCATGACAGTCTATGCCAGTTGGCTGCAGGCTTTCTGATTATAGATTTGACCTCCTTATTCAGACTTCTCTTCTTCTCAACTACCCTTCCTAAATACAATAAACTGTTAACTTGCTCTGCTATCTTTTATTCTATCTTAATTCTCAGCTTCTTCTGACTTTATAATTTGCAGACATTACAACTGTCTTATCTGTATTCATTTTCATCCTATGTGCCTTTTGTTTTGCATTCCTCACCCCTATCCTTTGATGAAGTTTTTGCTCAGAGTTTGCTTACAACACTACATTGTCTGCATACAGAAAATTTGTTAAGCTGTCCCCTCTGACCTAGTTGCTAATGTATTCCATCACCAGTATGAACAGCAGTGAGCACAGAGCTGAACCCAGATGAACACCCACTTCCAGTGGGAACCCCTCTGTGAGACCAAACACTATTTATACTTGAGTCATTGGGTCTTCATACATAGCCTACATTACTTCTACCATCTTCTGTGATTATGAACCACCTCAGGAATACCCAAATCAGTTTTCTTGAACCTTGTCAAATGCTTTCTTCAAGTCTAGGAATGTCCATTTGGACTTTTTGTTTCATTTCTATCTACTTCCCAACTATCCGTCTCACTGCAAATATCAGGACAGGTGTGGTGCATCCTAATCTGAATCTGAACTGCTTATCTCTCATCTAACTTTCTATTACTCTGCCTATTCGCTTATCTGTAATACCCTCTAGATAACTTTCTCTCTTCTCAACTAACATCTTGAGTACTTTTTATTTTAGTTATTTATCCTTTATTGACAGAGTTAGTCTGACTTGACTAGTAGCCTCTTTTCAGGGGAGAGCCAAATTGGTATTTATACTACTAGGGGAAATTTGGCCAGGGCATCAGGGAACTTATCATTCTCATCACTGTTGTGAGTGGGACCCATTTTGCAAGAGCCCTTCTTGTTTCCATTCCAGGTGCATAGGCAGCCCGGAGAAACAGGGAGGCAGATGGAGAGAGAAGGAAATAATAGAGTGGTGAGAGAAATGGAAAAGAAACGGAATATCAAGTCCAGAGAATGTTTGCAGGATTCTGAAGAGATGTTTCAAAGAAATCTGTTTGATGGAGATGAGTCAGCAAATGATGAATGTACTATAACAAGCCTGCAGTTGGGAGGGTTGCAGGATGATTTACTTAAAGAAATGGTGATGCAGAGTGAGTCAGAAAAGGAGATGTTTTCTGGGGGACATTATGGAAAAAATAGAAAAGGAAGATGCAGAGACAATCCTGAAGAATAGTATTGAGATGGAGAAGAAAACATATGCACAGAAAGTAAAAAAAAATGAAAAATGGAAGTATGCAGTAAGGACTGAAAGTAAACAAGACAAAGAAGTACACATGTATGAAGAGCAGAACAATTTAATAGCTCCTTTGGGTGTAAAAGCACATGAGTAAGAGCATTTACTCTTACTAACAAAGACATTTTGTAACATTATATTCAAGACTTTTTTCAATGGAAAAGTTTTGGAAAATATGACAAAAAGAAAGGCTGTAACCTATGGAATCTTTATGTGATAAAAACATTTAACTATGAACACAAAAATGAAAATCCATGTATGATTTCTAGCATAATTAGAAAGACAGACTTTGAAACGGCATTTGAAAACTTTATTTAAATAAGTACTGGACATTGCAAAACTTTATGACAAAAAGGGTTTATGGACTGGTAGATGGGATTATAATACAATTTATTTTAGTTATTTTACATTTGTTGACCGGGATAGTCCGACTGGATATATGTCCATTTTCAGCGGAGGCCCAGGAAGAAAAGCTCCAAGATAATAATAAACACTGAACATTTAGTAAATGCTAGTTTCAAGCAGATTACAGTCATAAGAAATACCAGCATTTAGCACATATAGTACTAACTTATTATAAAACACTTTACAAAACATAGCATTATTTTCAAAGTTATATATACATAGCATTACATTCAGGTTTAAGACACATTGAGCAGCAGTTATACAATTGACCCTTCCTGAAATGGAGTGGTAGAAAAAAGTTAGAAGTAGTTGAAGGTAAGGCACCTAGGAAATAGAGAGGTAACTAGTCGGGGTTAGTACAAGGACATAACCAATGAGTTTTTAAGTATTTCTTCAGTTTGTTTTTGAATTGAGTTAGTGAGGGTTCTAGGGTCAAGTCAGCTGGGAGTCTGTTCCATGTTTTTCCAACAGAGCTGGCAAACAGAGAGTCCCCAGATGAGTAGTTGGATTTGTATGTTTGAACTAGGAGTCTAGTGGATGATCACAGTGGCTGGGTGCTGGTGTAGGGGCTGATAATATTTTTTAGTGCAGGTGTATTTTCTGGTTGGTAATGGACTTTATGTGTCACTATTAGCTGGTTGAACTGCAATAGGCTAGGCAGTTCAAGCCATCATAGACGATTTAGGTTGTGACAGTGGTGTGTCCGGTAGGCTGTGCCAGTAGCAAATCTGGCAATATGGTTATAGTGATAGTTTATTAAGATCTGTTTTGCTTAAATTGGAAAATAGAGGTGAGGCATAGAGAAGAGCTGATAGTAGATGGGAATGGGCAATTGCAGTTCTAGCAAGCGAGGTAAGGAAAGGTTTGATTCTGTAAAGAGAGCCACATTTTGTATTAATGGTTTTGATAGTTTGATTGATATGCGCATCAAACTTCAGGTTGTTATTAACTATGACACTCAATAGTTTAGTTTAGGCTTCTGGGGCGATGACAGTGCCATTGTTAGTGGTTATACTGAAGGATGGCAAGGGGGTCCTGCATGTGGGGGAGAAGAGGAGCAACTTAGTTTTGTTGGGGTTTAGGATTAGATGTTGACTGGAGAGCCATTTTCCCACTGTGTTGAAGGTATTTTGTTAATGTGAATAAAGTAGCTGGTGAGGTGCCAGATCAAATCAAGGTGGAGTCATCCGCATACTGAATGCAGGTAGCATCTGGGATGACTGAATGAAAGTTGTTGATAAAGGTGGAGAAAAGAAGGGGTCCTAGTACTGAGCCCTGGGGGACTTCTAATGTGAAGGGTAGGCGAGATGATAGCTTGTTCTGCCATAGGACTGCCTGTTGCCTGCCCTGCAGGTAGGATTAAAACCATTGGAGTGCATGGTTGTTTAAGGAGAAGGCCTTCAAGGTATTTATAAGCATTTTGTGGTCAACCATGTCAAAAGCCTTGGATAGATCCAGAAAGAGTGCTGAGGATAGTTTATTACTGCGGTTGTGGTTAATGACATTAGAGAAAGACAGGAGGGCAGAAGTAGTACTCTGGTGTGGCTTAAAGTCATACTGAAAGTTGGACAACAACTTCTTCTTTGTGAGGTAATGCATGAGCTGTATGTGTACACATGTCTCCATAATATTAGCTAGAGGTGACAGAATAGCTATGGGTCTAATGTTTGACAGTTCAGTGGAACTGCTTCCTTTACGGAGAGGTATGACATGGGAGATTTTCCATATAGTGTGTACAGTAACTTCAGATATAGCTCTGTTGATCAAGATTGAGATGGGGTATACTATGGTGTCAGCAGCCTTTTTTTCAATGGAAAAGTTCTGGAAAATATGAAAAAAAGAAAGATAATCATACATAGAAAAAAATACACATATATCAGTCATGATAAATGTGAATAGCAGTGTTGTAAAATACTGGTGACAACCCAAAATATGATTTTTGTGGAAAACAAGGACATTTGATAAGTAACTGTGACAGAAGAAAATATTGTATTTGTGGGGAAATTGGATATGATGCAAAAATGTGAATTGAAATATTATAATTGAAACAAAATTGGAAATTTATTGATGGATTGCAAAAATTAAAATAAAACTAAGGTAAAAGAAAGAGAAGAAAATGAACAAAGAGAAGAAATTTTAGAAGTAGTAGAAATAGAAAAATTAGATGAGAAAAAAATAATAGAGAGGATACAGAAAAAGGTTCTGAAATAAGTGATGAAAAAGATAAATTGGATAGTGGTAAAACAAAAAAAAAATTATTATATTAGTAAAAGGGTAAAAGACAGAAAAAGAAAATTTAATAAATACAGTGATAAGTACAAAAGAAAAAAGAAAAGAAATTGATGAAATATATATATCCAAGTGGTATAATGGTTAAGGTTTTTGACTCACAGACTCAAGGTACAGTGTTTTATTCTCACATTTGAGAGAGAAATTGTCGAGGCTTAGAATGGCCTATGTAGAAATATAGCTTAGTAATTAGCTATGAACGTATGAAACCATAAATCCCAGGAAAAGGGAAAATTAAGAATACAGTAGGAAGAGTAGGGATTTTGGCAGTGGTGTAATACATGTGATGTAGATGCAATTATATTAGGAAGATGCAAGATTTGTAAGAAATGAAGTAAGATCACAAACAGAGAAACTATGGATAGGAAAGATAATCTGTAATTTGGAAATGAAAGATATTCTGGAATAGCTGTATTCTACAGAAATAAAGCAAATATATTAGATGCAGCTTTAGCAAAAAATGGGAAGATTAACCATTGCAGATTTAGAAAGGAAAGAACAAGTAAATAGAATTATAACATTACATGCTTATACCAACTATAAAGAAAGGAAAAGCTTATTTCATCATATTTTAGATTATGTAGTGATAACTATGAATATTATAACAACATGAGACTTTAATTGTGACTTAAGATGCAAGCACAAAAAAGGAAATTATCTAAGAAAAATGTTAGAAGTTATAAGATGTGCTAAGTTAAAACATTGATAGAAAAAAAAATCATAGCCTTACAAAAGGGGTATGTATAGAACTTAGATTAGTTTAGAGTATCAGAAGATTTAATTATGGAAGAATGGGAGGAAGCTGAACCAGGACTTTCTGATCATCTTGCAATATGGCTACGGTTAAAGGAAAACAAGGAATATACAAAAATAGGCAAAGGAATAAAAAGGATAATTGAGAAATATAGAATGAAGAAGGAAAAGACTAGTAATACAGTTACTGAAAGGTCATATTATTATGAGAATATTTCTTTAAACCTGGTATGAATGATGGATGATATTTAAGGGAAAATATAAATAAATATTCTTTTAGAGCGGCAATATGAAGTGAGAAAAGTAGATAAAAAAATATAAAAACATTTATGATGCATTGGGAGATTTAGAACATAATGATAGAAAGTACTTCAACAAAGAAAATTATTATATGAAAGAACTCAAGGAAAAATACAAGAATTGTTATATAAGCTAAGATATTTTTTGCAAGAAAAACAAAAGGATTGAGTTACTTAATCAGATTAACAAAGGAAGATGGCAGTGTAATGGCAGACATAATGACAGAAATAAAAAAGTAGACGGAAAATTACAAAGAATTCAGGAAAAGATTACTAATAGTGTAAAATCTTTAAAGAAAAAAGAAGGTAGTGAAACAACATGGAAAATAAAATAGATAAAAAAGAGAATAAATTGTTGGAAAAGGATGTTTTTTTAAAGGAGCTATATAAAGTATTAAGATAAGTGAATATATATTTGGCTGCATGACTGGATGAAATAGGGTATGAAATGTATAAAAATTTAAGGAATTGGCAAAAAATTGTTAAAGATTTTCATTGAATGGTTAAATGAAGGTTTTATATATACATATATATATATATATATATATATATATATATATATATATATATTAATCATATAGTAGAATACTTACATTCATGTGAAAGAATGAAGTCAGAAGACAATAAAAAACATTGGAGGCCAAAGTATTGAACAGTAATGATTATAAGATCTTTTTGAAAATTATACAAAAGAGATTTGAAACTAAAATTAAAAATATTATGGAAGGTAGTATATATAGTATAAAGGGGAAGGGTTGTCAAGAATTATTAATGATACATAAATTGTGGATGATATGAATAGAGATAAAAGGAAATCATTATAGTAGACTTTAATAAGCCATTTGTCTCAAATACACATGAAATCTTATGGGTAATAATGAAAGCATATAATACAAGTGAGAAAGACAGGAAATTATGTGTGTCAGCATTTAGTAATAATAAAGTAACAATGCTTGTAAACTGCTGGTTAAGCCAAGAGGTACATATGAAGAGGGGGCGTAAGACAGGGATGTCCAGTGAGCTGTATACTCTGCATTAATTATGGATGTGACATTATGTGAAATTGCAAAATGGAGGAGGTGGGGTATATAACACCTGAATGATTCAAAATTCCAGTTCTGTTAACATATGCAAATATCATTATAATAATTGCAAAACACAAAATTTGGACAAAAGAAGTAATAAGCTGCACACGAGTATTTAGAGGTGATAGGGATGGCATTAAGTGAAGAAAAAAGTACAGGCTTAGGTGATATAGTAATGACAGGGGTTATACATTTTACAATGAATGAAACTTCTGTGTTTGGTAAAAATTTGGGGAATAAAGTTGTAAGTAGAATTCAATGTAAAAAAAACAACAGACAAAATAAAACAAACATCTTTTCTGGAGAAAATATAAATTATCATTCAGAAGAAAGGCTTATTTGATAAATTCAGTACTGTTGGGAAACATAGCATGCTTCGCAAGTGTATTTATGTTGTCAACAGTATTTGAAAAGGAGTTTTAGCAAATTAATTTTCATTTATATGAGGTTCTAGATTAAACCCAGTAAAAAGAAGAGTTTATATCTAAATAAAGGACGAGGTTTAGGGTTAATTAACCCAGTAGTATAGGCTGCTTCATTAAATTTGTACAAAGTGTTAAAGTGGACAAAATCTATGAGGGATTACAAATAAAACTGTATAAATATAAGTATGATGAATTTGGGGTATAGTAAAAAAATGAACAAGAAAAAGAATGTATAAATGAAGAAATAAAATGTTACCAAGAAAAAGATGTTTTTGTGGAAAATAAAAATTAATGATATAGAAAAAGATAGAAAAGTATAGTATACGAATGCAATGATAAAACATTACTGTATAAAACCACTGGAAAATTTAATAGATGAAAAAAAACTATAAAAATGAAAAGCAAATGGCATAATCAGAAAGTCAAATGTCAAGATTTTTTGTGGTGTCTGGTAAAAGATAAATTGCCAGTAAAAGGAAATATGTCATATAAAAAGAAAAGTGATAGAATATGTTGACATAGTCAAGAACAAGAAACTAATGACATTGTGCTTCTAAAATGTAAAAGAGTAAAAAAGCTTTGAAGATATAAAAGAAGTGGATAAAATAAATAGGGATATTATAAGAATAAAATTAAAGAATATGTTAAAAGAATAGATAAAAATAATTTTATGTTATATGGGTTATATGGAATGAAAGAATAAATGAAATTATGTATAATGGTAAATGGATTTTAGCAACAATATTAAGTGAAATCAAAGATGATGGTTATAGAAAAAGAAGTGGGAGTCTACATGGATGAACATTTAGCAGGATTGTAAAGGAAATCATGAATATATGTAAACAGATTTGTATATTTATATATTTGTACATAGGTTTATATTTGTAAATATTTTGTAAATAAGACTTATTTTTATATATAAATGAACTATCCATACTCTTTTCAATAAATGCTATGGGATCTTTTATATCCACCTGAGCAACCACCAACTCAATTAGATCATTTCTCAGTTTAACATCTCATCTGAAGGATGACAAATGCAACTTGAAGTTCGATTTCAAATTATGTTATTTGTTCTGATGACCCTTTGTCCCACATACTATTCAAGTACTCAGTAAACTTCAATTGTTTGCAGCAGATAAGACAACAGTACTGTGGATTATATACCATTAACTACAAGCAACTGAAGAGAATGAAGAATAGCAATAGCTTTGAACCAATCAACCAATAACTTGACAAATGTTTGCACACATCTCTCAGTAGCTGTGAAAAGTCCTCATTATAAAAGCCCAGACCTCTATATAGTGACAACCTACCTTCAACCTTCATCCTCCATCCTCACTGTTAAAAATCCAACAGCTTTTCAGTTCCATACTGAACTTCACTGTTCCCTCTAAAAACCTTCTGATATAAGGTGGTTTTAGCATAAACCTTCTTCCACCAACAACCAGGACGTGTATGAATGGTTGAGAGATTTAAGGTTGACCCCATGCCATCTCAGGGCTCAATTTCAAAAACAATAATCTCCTAGTTCTTGACTTGTAATCACCAAGATTCCAAACATCAGCAAAAATAATACAATTCTTTCTCCCTCACTAACTGACTAATGCTCTGAATGTAATCTTTACAGTTAAAAATCTTCTAACTCGGGGGCGTGGCCAAGGATGAACACAGGATAGCAGCAGATTTCTTCAGCTCCACCAATTTCATTACATTGACAGGAATTAATTACTTAAAAAATTAATTCTTGAAGTAATTTTCTTTCTAAATATGTTTGTTTTATATAGTTTTTGAACTATATCTAAAAAAGAAAGGAAATCTTAATAATATTCCTGTCAGAAATTACTTTGGAAATTTTCCTGTCAGTTTATCAGTCTGAAATGAGTTCCAGTAAGACAAATTCTCAAGACTCCAGCATCAAGAAAGAACTTCAGTCTCTGATAATTATAGTCCAGCAACTTACTGCTAAAATGGATAAAATGGATACTAAAATAGACACTTTCATAGAAAAACTACAAAACAAATAGACTTGTTACATATGGACCTGCAACAACAGAAGATCCAGATGACAGGCATAGAAGAAGCTGTGAATGACATGGAAAATAAAATACAAGAAGAGGAAATCAACATTGAGTTTCTGCTGAAACAAAATACACATTTACAAACAAAGCTGGATGACCTGGAAAATAGATCTAGGCGCAATAACATTAGGATTTTTGGACTGCCAGAAAATATTGAAGGTAACAATATTACTTCTTTTTAACAACATGGCTCCCTAAAACTTTAGATTTACCAGAAGCATTCTCTTTTGGTATCGAAAGAGCACATAGATCTATAGCTAATACTAACTCTAACAAAAACTATCCTAGATCAGTTATAGTTAGATTTCTATCATCTTTGATAAAGAGATGGTTCTTAAATCTGCTTGGGCTAAAGCTCCTGTTAAGTTTAATGAGACAACTGTGCGTTTTGACAATAACTATTCTTCCATGGTAATTGCTAAAAGAAAAGTTTTTCTGCCACTAATAAGGGAGCTTAAAAAAGCACAGTTTAAAACATACCTTCTGTTTCCTGCCAAGCTTAAAATCTTCCTTCCTGATGGTCCTAAGGTCTTCGATGATTTAGACTCTGCTTTACTGTTTGTCAAAGAAAAAAGGATTTTGGATAAAATAGAAGAAATGGAATGGGCTAGTTCTTCATTAAAGAGATTGGCAACTGAAGCTAGCTGGAAGACTTCAGAGAAGAAGAAGAGACTAAAAAACAAATGATTTGTTATATGTTTTTTTTTCTCTCTCATCATTTTAGTTTATTATTAATCTTTTTGAATATAGTTCCTGCATTTCCAGAAAGCCACAAATATTTTGGAAAAGATTTAATCAAAGTTATTCTCTATGTGCAAAGAAATGTTTTGTTTCATAACCAGTCAAAATGCCTGAGGATTTAATGGCAGGCTGTGACTCGATTTGTTTTTCTTTCTGAAAAAAGTAAGGTTAGTAATTTGATACATTTTTTTATCTTTATCTTTTTTTTCCCCTTCTTCTTTTATTATTTTCTTTGTTTAAACAATGACATTCTATTTAGATTATGTAGTGGGTAAAGGGTGGGGGAGGGCAGGGAGAGAACAGTAATGAAAATATCATTAATAGAATAATAACATATTTATTTCTTGTAAAAGTTTATAAGTTCTTCAAATGCTATTTCTAATTATACTTTCTTGATTATACTGCTTATGCTTGTTTGTAAATAATCTGTCATGCTTTAACTAATAATAATCAGAACTAAATAAGAGTAAATAATATGTTTTATTTTAACTCTATTAATATAAACAGTAAGTAACATTCCATTGTATATACTTCTTACAGCTTTCTCTTACATCTTTTATTTCTGCCTCACTCCCTTTTATTTTCTACTCTCTTTTCTTTTCTTTATTAATATATAGAAATGCTTTTGACTGTGTGGGCACAGTGAATAATAGGATTTGTATGAAAATTGAGTTGGGAGAAGAATGCTGAGTTTTATTGCTTGTTGGTAATTTTGAGTTTAATTTCACTTGCATAGAGGCTGTGATGATCTGTGGAATACATTGTGGAGGTTCTGTCATGTTTAGATGCATTTACACTGCTAAATGAATGTTTGTCACTAGTTTTAATAAGTTTCCCAAAATGTTAAGAGAGACAATCTGGGATGTGGGCTGTCTTATGAACAATGTCCTTGAGTTACCTCAGAATCTTCAAATCACAGAATTCTCACAGAGAAACTGAAAGCAGTTAGTATAAACATTGACAAGGTTATCACACTGACACACCACAGATTCAGGAAAAATACTCTGTTCATAAAATATGTCAGTTATAACGAGTTTAAATGATGTAGTTTCTTGTAGTAAGTAAATGTCTTATTTTAGAAGGCATAAAAAATGAAACATTTATTTAAATGTTTTTGAAAATCTACTTAACAGCAGCATAATAATCTGTGTTAAAAATTTGTCTTCCAAACATATACTTTACTATAACTCATTTAATTCATCTGATTGACAAACATAAATAATCTTATAACTCTATTCTGGAAGAAATGTCATGTGATATATTTTAAAGCAGTAGGTTAGCATGATTGTAAAATCTGGTTACCAATATGTGTTTGCTGTGCATTATTTTGTATAAAGCAGACAGATTTATTCTAGGGACAGCAAGTAGGATAGTGCTCTATAAAGACACAACTCAGTGAGATCAGATATATATATATATATATATATATATATATATATATATATATATGTGTGTGTGTGTGTGTGTGTGTGTGTGTGTGTATGTATGTGTGTGTGTGTGTGAGTGTGATGGCTTTTTTCTGAGAATCTGCATAACTATCCAATATGATTTATAATAATTTCTATGAATACAATATTTTACTCTATTGACAAAATGAATGTTTGCCACAAGTTTTAATAAGTTTCCCGCCAAAATGTTAAGGGAGACAATCTGGGATGTGGTCTGTCTCATGCACAGTGTCCATGAGTTTCCTCAGAAGCTTCACTCACAGAATTTTCACAGAGAAACTGAAAGCAGTTAGTATAAACATTGATAAGGTTATCACACTGACACACCACAGATTCAGAAAAAATACTCTATTCATAAAATGTGTCAGTTATGATGAGTTTAGATGATGTAGTTTCTTGTAGCAAGTAAATATCTTATTTTAGAAGGCATAGAAAATGAAACATTTATTTAAATGTTTTTGAAAATCTACTTAACAGTAGCATAATAATCTGTGTTAAAAACTTGTGTCCCAAACATATACTTTACTATAACTCATTTAACTCATCCGATTGACAAGCATAAATAATCTTATAACTCTATTCTGGAAGAAATGTCATGTGATATATTTTAAAGCAGTAGGTTAGCATGATTGTAAAATCTGGTTACTAATATGTGTTTGCTGTGCATTATTTTGTATAAAGAAGACAGATTTATTCTAGGGACAGCAAGTAGGATAGTGCTCTACAAAGACACAACTCAGTGAGAACAGATATATATATATATGTGTATGTGTGTGTGTGTGTGTGTGTGTGTGTGTGTGTGTGTGTGTGTGTGTGTGTGTGTGTATGTATATATGTGTATGTGTATATGTGTGTGTGTGTGTGTGTGTGTGTGTGTGTGTATGTGTGTGTGTGTATGTGTGTGCATGTGTATGTGTGTGTATATGTGTGTGTGTATATGTATGTGTGTGTGTCTGTGTTTATGTATGTGATGGCTTTTTTTTTTTTTAGGTAATAACAGGTGTTTCTGAGAATCTGCATAACTATGCAATATGATTTATAATAATTTTATGAATACAATATTTTACTCTATTGACAATAATGAGTTTAAGTAAATGCTCATATACAAACAATTCAAGATTTTTTTGGAAGCTGTTGATAGAATTCACATGACAGAAAATAGATGCATCTTAATGCATGTAATGTCTGAATCATATTAGCCAAAGTTTTTGATTTAAATGAATGTTAGAACATAATTTTCTCTCCTCTTGATTTCTAACATTAAGATTATTTGAATGCTATTAGAATACAAGTGTTATATATTACATAGATCTATATAATAGTATGAACAGTTTTAAAAAAAAAAAAAAAAGTTTATTTTAGTTTATATGATGCTGTTTTACCAAATGTGTAGTTTTGTCTTGATAGATAATTGAATTGAAAACTGTTAACCTCAGTTAAATATAACTAGTATTAAATTGATAAGGTGGTAGCTGAGGTACTGCTGCTTAGGGTAGGGGTTAACTTGAGTAGTAAATACTGCTCTAAGTTGGAGTTTTCAACTCCAGGCAGGATGCAAGGTTTAATCCTTACATTATTTTCACTTGTTCATTGTTATATGTATATAGTTTTGACATCCACAATATATTTTGTACACTCATTGTCACTACAAACAAAATTGAATCCTATACAAAATCCCATAAGAGATTTAATAAATACAGCTATATTTAAAGGTACACCTAAAGAGGAGATGTAACATTATTTATCTTGTTATTTGTTATTTCGATCATAAGATTCTTGAGTTTTAAAAATGCCAAATGACATCTTTAAAAGGAATTTCTTTAAACATTAATGGATTGAATAATCCGTGTAAAAGGGCAAGCCTAATAAGATACATTAATCTACACAAGGCCAATCTAGTCTTCCTGCAAGAAACCCATCTCTTGAAAAAGATATTGATAAACTAGCCACTAATAAGTATACAGTATTGGTTAGTTCAGAGCACACTCAGAAAAAAGAGGAGTGGCTATTTTATGGAATAAAAGTATGCCCATTCCTAAAACCATTAAGTCTTATCAGGATGACAAAGGAATGTTTTGTATGGTTACAATACAAATTAATGGGAAGACTTACACTTTAATTAATGTATATTGGATACCTGGAATTGGTATTAATACAGTGAAACATCATATTGATAAGATCATATCATTCTCTGTAGGGGATATTATTTTAGCTGGTGATTTTAATTGTATACTACATGAAAGTGATACTACCACTATAAAGAAAAGAAGAATTACATCTAATGCAAAACATTTAAATGATTTTGC
The DNA here is from genome assembly GCF_019279795.1 of Protopterus annectens. Taxonomy (NCBI): domain Eukaryota; kingdom Metazoa; phylum Chordata; order Ceratodontiformes; family Protopteridae; genus Protopterus; species Protopterus annectens. Next base: position 1,445,228,702 of record NC_056746.1, on the reverse strand, counting down.
TAATTCTTATCATTTGAATGATATTAATAATCAGATAGAGTCAAAATCATTACCATACACCTTTTTTCTAACAGATACAAAACTTATTCAAAAATAGATAGGGTCTTTATTTCTAACCAGATGATAACAGATTTAATTAATTCCAAAATCATTTCATGTCCTATATCTGATCATAACTCAATTGTTTTTGAATTCATGATAAAAAATACTCATAATGTTCAGATCAAAGGATACCAGCATACTTAACTCAGCTAAAAGACTATAAAGAATATATACTTTCAGAAGTACAACATTTTCTAGACATAAATAATACTCCTGAAGTCTCCATTGTCTATGTTTGGGATGCCTTAAAATCATATCTATATGGACAAAGCATCAGATGGTATAATAACAAAAGGAAATCTTGGGATAAGGAATTGTTAGATATTCAAAGTAAACTAGACTCTTATAAACATAATAATAAAGAAAATATTATGGACAAGAAAGTTATTGAAGAAATAAACAAACTAAATGAGAAATACAAAGAAATTTTAACTCATAAAGTTAAAATAACTTTAGAGAAATACAAGTGTTTGTCTTATTCAATAAGCCCCAAATACTTACATAGACTTAAAAATAAAACAAAAAGATTGAATAAACAAAACCATATCAAAGAAATCTTTTCTCTAAGGAAAAAGAAGAATGTTTCTAGTATACCAGAAATACTGGATGAATTTAGAAATCACTTTCACAAGATTAACCATAACAACATTAACATGGAACCTAAAGATAAAATAAAGGAGTTTATAACCACAAACATGAATAAAAAGCTTAATAAACAACAGATTAAACTATTGGACAAGAGTATTTCATATACAGAAGTTATTACACAAATAAATAAGCTTAAATCAAACAAAGCACCGGGTAATGATGGTATTATACCAGAGATATATAAAATCCTTTCTAAAACTACATATTCATTAATACATAAGGTTTTTATTCTGGCCCAAACTGAGTTAATAACCCCCATCTTGGCAATATACATTTATTTCACCAATTTTAAAACCTAATAAAGATCCAACTAGATGTTCTTCATATCGACCCATCTCATTACTTAATGTTGATTATAAAATGTTTATGAGTATTTTTGCTGATAGATTGAAGACAATTATCCCGGCATTATAGACATAGATCAGACGGGCTTCATTGTAAATAGAAATACTTTTGATAATATAAGAAGAACTTTAACATTAATTGATTTTGCAAATAAGAAAAAGAAAGATTTAACACTTATTAGTCTTGATATAGGTTCAGCATTTGATTCAGTAAGTTGGGACTATCTGTTTACCTTACTGAAATGCACAAATTTCTCTGATGCATTTGTAAATTTAATTGAGCATTTATACAAAGGAACGCTGGCTTATATTAAGGTAGGAACATATGTTTCACAAAAATACCCATTCTTAAAGGTACAAAGCAAGGATGTCCACTTTCTCCACTATTATTCACTTTAGTAATGGAGCCTTGGGCTAATTTGATTAGAAACAGTACTGACATAGAGGGTTTTGAAATAGAAGAAAATACAACATCAAAAATTCAACTTTTGCAGATGATGTTCTAATTACATCAGCAGGATCTAATTCTTCTATGCAGTCTTTATTTGATAAAATGATGAATTTTAAAAGTATTTCTGGTTTAATATTCAATGAAGAAAAAACTAAAATACTACCTATATATACACGAAAAAATACTCTCATTAGTGATTTTACTAAATATGTACCCAACTCAGGTCAGATAACTTATTTAGGTATAATACTATCTAAAGATATTAAATCTATTATATATAATAACTATAATACCTGTTTTCTTAATATACAAAATCTTTTAATACCTGGAATAATATGTTTTTACTATGGAGGAGAGACTTACAATTATTAAAATGATAATATTCCCCAAGATTTTATACTTAATACAATCAATAATACTTTCACCTACAAAATAACTATCAAGAAACTGAATACACTAATGTTAAATTTCTTATGGGCACCTAATAGACCTAGGATTGCATTAAAGAAACATACTAATAGCTGGTCTCAAGGGGTATTTCTTTTCCAGACTTTAATTTATATATTATCTCTTCTATTATAAAAGTTATTACTTTATTAATAGATCGGTCATATGTCACAATATGGAAAGATTATTGGGGGCTAATTAGTATGCACTTCATGAAAATCTCCTTAACACATAAAAATATGATTATAAATAACTCCATGTTGTGGTTGCTAAAGGAATTTTGTACTTCACCTATTACACCTAAACATATGGTCTGTTACCCATTAAATATTATTATTAGTTATCGTAACTTTATATTCATGCACCCTAAGTATAGGGAATGGAATTTTATTGTATTCCTATAATTTATACTCAGGGTATGCTTATGTCATCTACTTCTGAAGGAGCTCATTTAGCTATAGATAATAATCTAAAGTACTGGTATCAGCTGATATCTGATAATAAAGTTAAAAATCTAGATTTCTTAAAACAAGAATTTGATCTAAGAGAAACTTGCTGGTTAGAGGTTAAGATCTTTAGACAACATCTCATTGATAGAATAGATCTAATGTCTATAACAGTTAAAGAATCTATTCCAAAACTGATTGATTACTTGATAATAAATTTACAGCATAAAGTTTCTGATAAAGGTAAACTTTCATATATACATAAAATTATCAGACAAGAAACTTTTTACAATGTAGATTCATACTGGAATTATTTCACCTCTATTAATGGGGACCCACCAACTCAACAAGATAAACAATATATATTGGAATCTGCTTATAGAACTACATCTTCCATTGTCTGGAGACTTTATACATGGAAATTTTTACATAGATCTTTTATACACCTTTGATGATGAATAAAATTAATAATAAAGATAATCTATGTAAGAGATGTAATGTAGAAATTAATGCTGACTGGGCTCATATGTTTTATGACTGTATGAAGTTGAAAGAATACTGGAAGTCAATTAATGAATTTTGCAGGCTCTTTTTACAGATAATTTCATTATTTCTAAGTCTCTTATATTATTCAACACACCTGTACCTCAATGTGTTAAAAGATTAAGCTTCCCTTGTTATGGTCTATCCTAGCAGTGGCTGGGAAAATAATAACTAGAAATTGGATTTCAGATACACCTCCTTCGTTCAATGAATTTAAAAATGTTATGAATATAATGTGCCATATGGAAATAAACACAATTAGAATGAGAACAACTAGAAAAACATCACATTTTATTGTATGGGATAATTTACAAAATTTGTTAAAAAAATTCTAATTTCAATAGCACAGTATTTTAGTTTAATTAATTGATCTGATTGTAGTGGATGTCTTTGTAAATACTTTAGTTGTTTTGTTGAATATTATAATAATACCTATTTTTAATTATTTGTATAAAATTGTTATGATATTTCTCTTATATGTTAAAACAATAAACTTGTTTTGAAAAAAAAAAATCTTCTAACTCTGCTAACATTGCAACCTGTTAAATCAACTTTTCTTACTTCACCAAGCTTCATACCTTACTCTTGCAACTTGCCTGGTGAAGTTTGATTTCTATCCTAGATCTCAACATAGCATTAATACCTTAATCCTTACTTTTCAGCCACTGCAAAACAACTAATTCCTACTCCTCTCTAGAAGTCACAAATGAAACCAAAACAAGTGGCTAACAAAAGAGCTGAAATCCTCTTAAGGTTAAGGTATAAAGCCTGGACAAATTCATGGAAATATCCAAAATCCCTAGAAACCAGATAATGATTCATTAACCTAGTTACATCAGAAATAAACAAATATAAAACAATCAAAGACATGGATTACATACTTCCAAAACCAGTAAAGCTACTTTCTACCATAAACCTCAACAAATTCCTGTCCCAGCTAAGTCAAACAATCAATGCAAAAATGAAGAATTCTAACTCCAATAATTCTTAAATCTTCCCCAAATGGTGCACTATCACAGGACTCTGACAGAATTAACCCAGCTTTCCCTCTTTGTTGAAGCTGTTAAGAGGGTTTTGCAAGGTTCATTACATTACCAACAAATAGCTACACCCTAGATTCCAATCCAACAGTATTTTCCCTATCTTCTTACTTTAAAGCAGTTGAAGCAAAACAAATCAAAACATAATTAAGAATGTTTCAGGATATATTCCTACCAGGATCAGATGCTTCTCACCCATGATTTAGAAAAGCTGTGCTGAATACATACCACACCCACTGAAACATGTTCTTCCTTAAGGAAGTCTCACCTAATGTTTTTTCTGTTTCTACTACTTCTAAAATTTCTTTTCTTTGTTCATTTTCTACTCTTTCTTTTTCCTTACTGTTATTTTCACTTTTGCAATCCATCCATAGATGTCCAATTTTGTTACAATTATAACATTTCAATTCACATTTTTGCATCATGTCCTATTTTCCCACAAATATAACATTTTTGTTTTTCAAAGTTACTTAGCAAATGTTCTTCTTCTCCACAAAAAAAAAAAAAAAAGCGTATTGGGTTGCCCCCAGTATTTTACAACACCCATATTCCCTTCCACATTTGTCATACTTGACTTATCTATATTATTTTCTCTTTCTATTTTAACACAATATTACAATCCCATTCACCAGTTCATAAACCCCTTTTGTCATAAACATTTGCAATCTCCAGTACTTCTTTATGTAAAGCTTTCAAATGCCATTTCAAAGTCTCATTTTTACCTCTGTTAGAAATCATACATGAATATTCTTTTTGTTTCCCTGTTAAATGCTTTTATCACATAAAGATTCCATGGATTAAAGTATTTTTTCATATTCTCCAAGAAAATGTTCCATTGAAAAAGCAGTCTCAGATACAATGTCACAAAATGTTTCCTTGTTAATAAGAATTAATGCTTTTACCTGGCATGCTTTTACACCTAAAGGAGCTATTAAATTGTCCCACACTTCATACTGGTCCATTTCTTTGTCTTCCTTACTTTGAATCCTTACCATGTCCTTCCATTTTTCATTTCCTTCTGCCTTCTTTTCAGTACTCCACATTTGCCTTCTTTTGTTTTCTCTTCATATGCTTTCTTTCCAACTCACCACTATTCTTCAGGATTGTCTCTGCATCCTCCTTTTGTATATTTTTCAAAATGTCCCTCCAGGAAACATCATTTTCTGGCTCACTTTGCACCACCATTTCTTTAAGAAAATCATCCTGCAACACTCTTGACCGTAGGATTGTAATTATACATCCATTATTTGCTGACTCATCTCCCTTAAACAGGTTTTTGTGAAACATTTCCTCAGAATCCTGCACACATTCTCTGGTCTCAATATTTGCTTTCTCCTTCATTTCTTTCACTACTCTATCATCTTCTTCTTCTCTCTACATCTGCCTCATTGTTTCTCTGGGCTGCCTCTGGGCCTGGAACAGAAACAGGAAGTGTTCCTCCAAACGAGTTCCACTCACAAAACTGATGAGTAGGGGAAGTGCCCCAATGCCCTTTGCCAAAATTTCCCTAGTAGTATAAAGATCCCATTGGGTCTCCCCTGTAGAGAGACCATTAACCTAGTGGGACAAACCTGGTCAACAAAGAATAAGTAAATGAATAAAAAAATAAGTAATACTATTTTCACAATAGTCCAACACAAACAAGTGAGGCTTCATAATATCACCTTTATATAAATTTGTCTACACCCTTGCAGTCATAAAGACTACCCTTAAAAGTAACTACTTTGTTTGACCTGTAGTGGTAACATTTCACAAACTACGAATACATTGAGTTAGTAGCCTATCCTTCCTGACAGTCTTATTTATTTTTTTGGTTTACACTTAGGACATTAATGCAGGTATTTGGAGAGTTGGTGGTTTTACGATCCAATAGGAGGTCAAATAGGGCAAGGTGTTTCATGGCTTGAAAAGAGAGAAACAGATCATCTCTCAACAACCTGTAGGCTACTGAGTACAAGGAGAATCATGCTAATCTGCAGGAGTAGTTGAAAGATTTAAGGCCTTTACTTTTCTTTGTTAGAAATCTTTGGGGTCTTTTCCATTTGAGCAATAATCTTGGACTATAACAAAAATAAAAGTAAAAACTGTTGCACACCGTGTCGCTAGGAACACTAACAGTACCAAAGCCAGAGTAAAACAAATAAATAAAAAACAACTGCTGGTGTTCGCTCCAATTACCTTGTTTGTTATAAAAACAAATGTCCAGCAATGAATAAATAGTCCCAGTCTGTTCAGACCAAAAGCAAGTTGAAAACACGACTTTGCAGTCCAAGAATAGAAACGACTATGCAGTCCAACGACAAAAATACTGAAGGCTCCAAGTAGTATTAAAAGTCTATTTTATTGGATCCACAGATGGACGGTTAGCGCTTTCACAATAGATGCTTTGTCAAACCAATACATTTTCTTTTTTAAAAATACCTTCATTATATACTTAACTGGCTCATAAAAACTAATCAAAGCATTAACTTCTTAAAGGAACAAACACCACTCCATATAGACATATATAAGAAAGCATCTATAAAATGTATTTAAAGTTACTATGTTTCAAAATAAAACTCTTACACCTAAATACATTTGGAAAAAATATAAATTAAAATAAATCTTAATACAGAAAATAAAATAACAATATTCTAATGTGTAAAAGAAGGGAAATTCTTCTGTATCTATCACTTTATAGAAATATACATATATAGAAACTGTTTCTTATATAAAGAAAAAATTTTTGAAGAAAGAATCTCCATATAATAAATCTTAAAGAATAAGCAGTAACAACTACCCCAACTAATACCCTATCTAATTATGTGCACTATTAAATAATATAATATATTATTTAGCATATATAACTAATTTCATACGTAAAAAACTTCAATTAGCATGGTCTAACTCTCCTATTTTATAATGAATTATTAAGTAGACCCTGTCTATACTTGTGTATGTATATATATATATATATATATATATATATATATATATATATATACTGTTTAAAGTACATATATATATATATATAAAACACAACATACAATATAGAAATTGATACATACATGTATAAAAGTACATATATATAAAAATGTATGCAAGTATGTATATATATGCAAATATATATATATATATATATAACAAATTTTCTACACAAAAAACTTCAGTTAACATGGTCTAGCTCTCCTATTTTTTAACATGGGTTTTAAAGGAACCCTATCATTTAGCCCAGGGGCACAGTGTGCCCTAGTTTTTATAATCCATTGGGCTTCCACAGATTCTGTTAAATTCTTTATGTCACCCCCTTGGGGGCTAGGTTGTAATGTTTGTAGGACAGAGAATGTGAAGTTATGCGTGCTATCCTTATCTAGAATATGCTTTGACAATGCATTAACTTGTGACTTGATTCGAATCTGGTAAAGATGTTCCCAAATACGCTCTTTTAACATCCTATCCGTTTTTCCTATGTAAAAGGACGTACAAGATACGCATCTCGCTAAATATACCAGATGTTTAGATCCACAATTTGCATTTACTTTGATGTTAAACATTTCTCCTGTAACTGGATGTACAAAACTAAAAATGTTAGATACATACTTGCAATAATTGCATTTATAACATGGATTAGTACCTTGAAATCCAGGATATATATCTTTTGTTTTGTAATCAGAGCAACAAAGTAATCTATGCAAATTCTTCTTATTTCTATAGGCAAAACAGGGATGTTCTTTTATAAACTGTGAAACTTCTGGATACAATCTAAGGATATCCCAATGTTTATTGATACATTGTCTTATATCCCGAGTATCTTGTGTATAACAGAGTGTATATCTAATAGCATTTGCCTCTGAACCCATAGTTGTATTACTTCTGAGTCTATACTCAGACATACCAATATCAGAAAAAATGGGAGCTGCACTTCCTTGTCTTAAGTCCAAAACCTGCCTAAATACTTCATTAACTTCTTTACATTTATAATGTCTATTCTTAAATCTATTCACTAAGCCATCCATCTCTTTCTCAAAGAGTACAGGGCATGAGTTCAATCTAGAAACTCTCATACTTTGGCCTTTTAAAATGTTCCTGAAGACATGTGGTGGGTGCATACTATCTCTGCATAATAAACTATTTCTATGACAGGACTTCCTATGCATCCCTGTGTTAAAATCTCCACTGGGCAAACGCCAAATTTGAATGTCCAAGAAAGAAATGCTGTCTAGGGAATAATCTATAGTAAATTTAAGAAATGATGTTAATTGGTTCACCTCTGTTTCAAAAGCAAGTAAGTCATGGACATTACCTCGCCATAAGAAAAACAGATCATCCACGAAACACTTATAGAAAATTACATGTTCTTCGTAACTTTTCAGATTAAACAACATATTCTCTTCCCAATAGGCCATTACTAGATTGGCGTAGCTATTGGCACAGGGTGTGCCCATAGCTACGCCATTCTTTTGAAGATAAAGAGTCTCTTCGAACTCAAAAACATTACTTTCCAGAACCAGCTCCAATAGGGTACATATAAAATCTACTTTAGTCAAAGATAAACCTGAATGTATAATTAAATAATCATGTAAAAATTTTAGGCCTATATCATTGGGAATCATTGTGAACAATGACTTCACATCCATGGTGACCAATAATAGGTTTAGATTACTTTGTTGCTGTTTAATAATTTCATAAAAGTCCAACAGGAATTCTTTAGAATCCTTAAGTATAGTATCATGATTATTTAACAAAGGATGCAGCTGTTTCTCTATATAATAAGAGATGTTTTCAGTAACCCAACCACGACCCGAAACAATGGGTCTCATGGGTGGGTCCATCTCATTCTTGTGGATCTTAGGAAGACCTCTAATGATAGGTGTTATAGATTCCTCTATTAGTAGATAATTATAAAGTTGGTAATCCATTAAACATAACTTATACATATCTTCAAGATTGTTATATACATTGGTGATAATGTTCACGACTTCTGAACTAGATAAAATTTGATAATGATCCACATCATTAAGTAGTTCTGACATCCTTCTTTCATAATCTATCCTATTGAAAATGACTATTGGACCCCCCTTGTCCGCAGGTCTAATTGATATATTATTATCTGACATTAAACCATTTAATGCTTGTATCTGTCTAGGAGATAAATTATTTCTCTTAGTGTTACCTCTGCTTCTTTGTAAAGAATAAAGTTCATTTTCCACAGCTCTGCCAAACACCTCAATAATAGGATGTAGGCTGGGTATCATAAGGCTAGGTTTCTTAAAGTTTGTAGGATTATGCACTATTCCTTTATTAGCAAACATAACTTTAAGTTGTAAATTTCTGGTGAAAAGTTTTAAGTCCAAGATGCATTCCGAAATTGAACTGCCCTTTGAAGGTATGAATGATAGACCTTTGTTTAAAACTTCTATGTCATATTTATCCAATGGTCTATTGGACAAATTATACACTAAGTCAGTTTTTCCCACATCTTTTTGATAGTAGGTTCTTTTAAATCGTAACTGGGGGTCTTTCTCTTTTGCCTGCCCCTGCTCATAGAGGTTGTGATAAATTGCTGTCGGATCCCAGGATTTTTACCATATTTTTTTTTTGTGTAGAAAATTTGTTATATATATATATTTTTGTATATATATACATACTTGCATACATTTTTATATATATGTACTTTTATACATGTATGTATCAATTTCTATATTGTATGTTGTTTTATATATATATATATATATATATATATATATATATATATATATATATGTGTGTACTTTAAACAGTATATATATATACATACACAAGTATAGACAGGGTCTACTTAATAATTCATTATAAAATAGGAGAGTTAGACCATGCTAATTGAAGTTTTTTACGTATGAAATTAGTTATATATTCTAAATAATATATTATATTATTTAATAGTGCACATAATTAGATAGGGTATTAGTTGGAGTAGTTGTTACTGCTTATTCTTTAAGATTTATTATATGGAGATTCTTTCTTCAAAAATTTTTTCTTTATATAAGAAACAGTTTCTATATATGTATATTTCTATAACGTGATGGATACAGAAGAATTTCCCTTCTTTTACACATTAGAATATTGTTATTTTATTTTCTGTATTAAGATTTATTTTAATTTATATTTTTTCCAAATGTATTTAGGTGTAAGAGTTTTATTTTGAAACATAGTAACTTTAAATACATTTTATAGATGCTTTCTTATATATGTCTATATGGAGTGGTGTTTGTTCCTTTAAGAAGTTAATGCTTTGATTAGTTTTTATGAGCCAGTTAAGTATATAATGAAGGTATTTTTAAAAAAGAAAATGTATTGGTTTGACAAAGCATCTATTGCGAAAGCGCTAACCGTCCATCTGTGGATCCAATAAAATAGACTTTTAATACTACTTGGAGCCTTCAGTATTTTTGTCGTTGGACTGCATAGTCATTTCTATTCTTGGACTGCAAAGTCGTGTTTTCAACTTGCTTTTGGTCTGAACAGACTGGGACTATTTATTCATTGTTGGACATTTGTTTTTATAACAAACAAGGTAATTGGAGCGAACACCAGCAGTTGTTTTTTATTTATTTGTAATAATCTTGGACTGCTTTTAACATCTTTATCAATAACTTTCACTCTGCTACTCCTGACGCCAAGGTCATTCAATGTGCAGATTACTCAACTTCAGTCTGCTCTGCCTCAAACCTCCCTGAACTGCTGACTAAAACCCAAACTGCTTTCTCAACTACTGAGAATTGGATGCACCAAAATCACCTCTCTCTCAGTGCAAATAAATCTAAAATACTACTATTCCCTCCCTCAAAGACTTTGTTTTATGACAAAAGTACCTTCAAAGTCCTTAGCCAATCCAACTCACCTATAGAAGTGGTTCCTTTCGCTAAACTTCTTGGCATTACTATAGATGAACACCTCAAGTTTGATATCCATATTCAACAAAATATAAAGAAAACCCACCAAAAGTTAGGTATGCTTTACAGGAACAATCTCTTCCTCTCCACCTCTACTAGGCATACTCTGGCCACTACTTACCTTCTTCCTTCCCTATTGTACGAAGCCCCTCTTCTAACTAACCTGACCTCTTCCATCACCTCTAAACTAGAAAACTGCTATAATAAAATCTCCAAATTTGTCACAAAATCCAAAAATTCCACCCATCACTGCCTTACCCTTCAATCTCTGAATTGGCTAGAACTCACAAATTACCTAGACTACCTCCAACTTACCACTGCACACAGATTCTTACTTCACCCAACAAACCTGACCTCTTCCATCACCTCTAAACTAGAAAACTGCTATAATAAAATCTCCAAATTTGCCACAAAATCCAAAAATTCCACCCATCACTGCCTTACCCTTCAATCTCTGAATTGGCTAGAACTCACAAATTACCTAGACTACCTCCAACTTACCACTGCACACAGACTTTTACTTCACCCAACAAAATGTCCTGCTCTAACAAACATCCTTCCCCCCTACACCCCTAATAGAACTCACAGATCTGGACACCAAAACTTAATTACTATCCACAAACCTAAATTACCTGCTGGCCAACTTCTCCTTTCTTTCTCACTAGGCAAGAAATGGAATTCTCTCCCTTCCATAATAAGGACAATATCAAACTCAGAAAATGTCAAAACTCAGCTATTCACATACCTGTCCTCCAAATGAAAAAGTATTTGCTTTCACCCTACCTAATTCTGTTTAAGTAAATTCCCCTAGGAGGATTTTCCTCCTGGGTACCTCAGCTCTCTATAACTCCCATAGCTATTTCCTAAGAGTGTACCCAAGCTCTCTGCAACTCCTATAGCTACTCCACACATGATTTCAACTTTGTAAATACTGTAAATAGTCTCTTACTTTAAATGAGTGTATGTAAAGTGCTTCCTTACTTTAATGTAAGAATGTATGTCAACATGAATCTGTACAGTATAACCCTTAAGATCTATCACAATAAACCTTGTTGCTCATGCTTGATATTGAATGTACATACTTGTAAACTCTATTTTATACTGTATCATTTATAGACTTGTATCTTTACTGTATTATGGAGCTTTTCTCCCCGGGTCTCCACTGAAAAATGGAACTTTGGGCCCGGTGGACTTCCCCGGTAATCAAACTGGAAATAAATAAATAATAATAATAATAAAAAATAAATAAAAGGAGACATTGCATTCAGTGTTGTATTCATTGGTGGGTCTGAGAAAGGAAGAGCACTGTGATAGGATGACATCCTTAGATCTTGAAGATATTCCTTGGAAATGAACTGGGCCAGACTGACAGATTTCCAAACTATGATGAAAATGTGATGATCAAATGAGAGAGTGTTTTCCACATGAGTACCTATGTCTTTATGACCGTGTACATGCATATTCCAGCCCTTGCTTTGTATCAGTGGATAAGCAGATAACAGTGCCCATTTTGCTGTCATCAGCAAATTTGGTCAACCATACTTCTAGGATTTTGGCTTGGATATCTGCAGAACAACTTCCAAACACGAGAAGCCCCAGATCTGATATCTGATTCACCACACTAGCTGCAAACTTTACATTCAGAGAGGGAGCCAGAAACTTTCACAACCTGGGATCTTTTAGATATTCAGTTTGCAATCCAGTCGATAATATCAAGAATTACATTAAGCTTGTCTAATTTTTCAATAATACCAAACATGGAGGATAATGTTAAAAGCATTAGCCTGGTCAAGATAAGCAGTATGCCCAACCTACTAACCCCATAGACCCTACAACATTTTCAAAGTAGCTTATTAGGTTCAGGAGACAGGACCTGCCCCTCACAAGACCAAACTGACTGGGATTTAGACCAGTTGAGTTGCCTATCAATGCATACATGAGTTATCTTATGATATATATTCTATGGCTTTACACGTAAGGCTGGTGAGTCTGATGGGTCTACAATTACATGGGTCTGGAGAGGAGCCACTATTGTATAACTGAGCACCAAAGACTGAGATTGAACTTCATGTATTTCTACATAATTATATAACATTACATGTTTCTGCACAATTATGTATTTTCTTTTTACCAATAGAAAAGCCAATTAAAGCTGGATTGGAAATGTGTCTCAAGAGTAAGCATAACTTTTAGAATAAAAGACACCTCAGTAGCAGTACTTACGAGGCAGTAATTCATTAACACAACTGTACATTATCAATATGAACTCTGTGTACCCTACAGTTACATAAACAGTGTCATGAACATTATCAAAATGAGCAATTCACTTTCACAACACACCAAGAACTGCAATTACAGCACTCAAGGGGATGGTGTACTGCTGGAAAATAGGTACAAAGCAAGGCAAATGGTATTCCCTACAATGATACAATGAGATATTAGCTTGGTGTAATAGGCAGAGGTACCTAGGGACACAGAGTGAAACATTCTTTAACCCTAAAAAGTGATATTAAACCTTCAAGAAACGGTAGGAAAAACAATAGTAGATGACAAAGATATGTACTTTATAAAGATTCAGCAATGAAATTAGACCTCCAAGGAAGAGGCAGAAGAACCAGGGACAGGCAGCAGAGAAGACGCACACTTTACAAATCTTTAAGAGGATTGGAACATGGAGTAAGGAGCGGATGAGCCTATGGGTTAAGAGCAGACAAGATGAGTACTGTACAAAATATAGCGAAATTAGAACTTGCAGTATGTGGCAGAGGAACACAGGGTCTTGCAGTTAAGATGATGTGCACTCTACAACAGTACAGTTACATTGGGCTTTAAGGAAGGGACAGAAGAACCTGAGATGCACATAGCAGAGAAGATGCTGAAACATCTCTTGTGCTATCAGTCATTAGGAAGTGTATGTACCTGTGAATTTTAGTAGAAACATCAACTTATTTTATGCTCCACTTAAGAACTTGTCCTGCTTTCCTGAAGACTGGACAAAACATGACCAGATCAAAATAACAAGATTTACTTTGTTTACAAATATATACAGAACCTCTTGGCTTGCAGAATATCAACATATAAGCAAAATCAACACTACCATTTGATGTTCTTGTATTTTCCCAGGCAACAAACTTTACAACCAGTAAACTTTACAACAGATGCAATTTTTTGCCAGATAACACCAACATATGCCCCCCCACACACACACACAGAATGATGCATTAATGCTCTATACAGTAATTATATGCTCACCCCCATATCATCCAACTCAACTCTGGAATTTCTCTTAGTAACAGGCTGAAAACATTTGTCACAGCACATAGCAGTCTCCCTTCTGGCTGTATAACTAAGAAAAAAAATTGTTTCCTGTTCAGTCTGGCATCACATTTCAGTCTATAAAGCACACAGCACTTAAGATTTCCTCTTCTTTTCTTCAAAGCACATTCACTCTGACTGTAAGATTCTAAATTACACACATATCCTCCTACGCTGTGTTAACTCCTCCTTTACATCCATTTTCCCCCTAATTCTCTTTTTTGATACCTATATGTGTATATAGTTTAAGTTTTCTACTCTTTATACTAAAATAATGTATATTATACTGAAAATATTGCATGTTATCGAATGCATCACTTGTCCTCAATACTTTGTTCATACTGTAGTCTTGTAACAATTGTTTTTCTACAATGTAGGCTAGTCTAGAAATTGAGCATTGGTGATCAATGCACTTCTCTGGTAAATAAACTTAAATAGAAAGTACTAAACTGACTATAACTTAGTGGCGTGTGAAAACCAAACTGATAGTCACATGAAAATAATTTTTTAATGTTGAACCCTTTTGTCTCTCAAATAACTTTTGAGACTTTTTGAGAAAAAAGTTAAAACCAACAAATGAATTTAAAAGCCTTTTGCATATTATGTACCACTATAAAAATATCTAGACATGCACTCAATAATTTACAAAACAACAATGTCATACCCCAACTTTTAAATCTATACAAAAAAATATTCAATAAAATGTTACATAAAAATCAAAGTAAGAAAACATTTTATAAAGAATATATATTTATTTTGAATTATTTATATTACCCAAGTATGTTACCTCACTAATGTTTTTTTTTTTTAATAGAGAATACTTTCTAAAAAGTTTCAAAGTTTGGCAACAAGTAGTACACTATACACAACACTCTAGCATATTTTGGTTACTTGCAAAACTGTGAACCTTTTTAGAAAGTATTTTTTTTTTATATAAAAAGACAGTGAGGTTAATATACTTAAGTAATCAAAATAATCTTAAATATATATTCTTTATAAAATGTTTTAATGCATTAATTATTTTTAGATAGAATTTTATTGAAATTTTTTGGGGTCTATATTATATTCTCGAAAGCCGACAATAAGCTGATATTGTTGACACGAGAACAGCGAAAGTGGACAACATTGAATGAGTGAACGGAAATCTCCATAAGGGGAGATTTCTGGATTACTGCAATGCAGTGTAGTCTCGGAGTTGATATATTTAAGTAGCGGGGTGTGGGGGGTGCAGGGGGTCTTGCCCCCCTGCTTAAACCCGTTAGGGTAATTTTTTCTTTTTTTTTTGGTTGTTTTTATAAGTTTGATGTTTGAAGACATCAACCATATGGTGTTGACCATATGGTGTTCGATGTATTCAACCCATCTTATAATATAGACCCATTTTTTGTATTGCTTTGATGTGGAGGTATGATGTTTATTCATGAAATCATGTCTGTGTTTGAATATTATATTGATTTTGGGTTAGCATTATGGTTAAGGTATCTGCCTCACAGACAAAAGTTAATGGGTGTGATTCTTACATTTAAATGGAAATCGGCTAGGCTTAAAACTGCCTGTAAAGGCAACTAGCCTAGTACTTATCTATAAACCTAAACCTATAAACCCTAATACACAAAAGACTTTTAAATTCATTTGTTGGTTTTAACTTTGTTCTGAATAAGTCTCATAACAAGTTATTGATTGATAAAAGCACTCAACATTAATTAATTATTTTCATGTGATGGGCAGTACAGCGTGTTTTTTGTTTATTAAATAAACTTAAATAAATTAAATATTGTAAACTCCTCTAACCTGTGAAAATTTCATCATAATAAGGTAAAATCCAGAATGTCAGGAGTTTAGTGTCATCTGCACACTTGGACCCTTAATGTTTACAGCTTAACGGAACAAAACAGGATCAAGTATCAAGCTTTATGGGACCCAGTACAAACAGAGATCCATTCATTGGCCTGATCTTGAATGGTCTGTCTTAATTTACATCCAATTAGCCAATGTTTAGCCCATCTAACTATATATGGGTTAACTTTCTTATCTTGGAGGCATTAAAAAGGATCACGTATCTGCATTTAGATATTCATAAACACTTTTCAGAAAAAGGAAAACTGACCATGACCAAATAAAACAAAAAGAAAGGTGCCAGGAACAGATACACCATACTTTTTGTCCCATTCCTCTTGAATTAAGTGCTTTCATCCAGATATACCACACTTCATCAGAATGATGTTACCGTTCACTTTGCGTAGTTAAATACTGTCAAAACAGCCACATGACTAGCCATAATTAAATTAATTAATTAATAAAAAATTCTGGATGTTAAAAATACAATGAATTAAAAAAACACTTTGATAAAAAGTAATTGTGCCATATTCACTCACATAATATAATAAAAACATTACTTTACCCTAAAAAACAATGAATCTAAAAAAAGAACATTAAATCACCGTCTCTAACAAAAATATACCAATAAATACTTTAACACCAAACCACACATTTAAAAAGAATAGTTTCCATAAACTGCTGATTGAGACCATTTCCTTAAATCCTGGAGATTTCATTGCATTGCATTTTAAATGCCATCTAATTTCTTTATATTCTAAAAAATCATCAGGTGGTCCATCCCTCTGTCCAAGATTGACATGATTAACAATAAAAAATTTAAAACAATGGGTGGGATGATTTTTAATATGTTTAAATAGAGCATTTATTTCATCCTTGTTGTGTACATCAGAAAGATGTTGGTAAATTCTAGATGTATGAGTCATTTTAGTCTTCCCCATATAAAATCCTTCACATGATTAACATTTGGCAAGATACACAACCCCCTTGCTGTCACAATAATACCTTTGTTTAAGGTTAACAATCCCGTAGTTTGCCATAGGGAAACTAGTGCCTTCCAAAACATAGACATTGCTGGTGACACCCACATTTGCCCCCCCTTCCTTAATAATAGGATGATGGGGTCTTTCAAGTAACATTTTCAAACAAACATCTTTGTATAGACAATTTTAAGTCTTTCTCCAACTGATTTAATATATTCTTGATCAACTCTAAAAAGACTCCCGTTTCTATGAATGATATTTTGAATGTTATAAAAGTGTAAATTAAACAGTAATACCATGGCTGTTTGATATTGGCCTTGTTTCCCTGGATGCCCTCCATATAAGAATCCCTATTGACATTCATTGTTGGCCTTCCATTAGGTACACCTAACAGCAGTGTAAAATGCCCAAGCTTCCTTTCCTTTACCACCACTTTTAAAATGTCACTTAAGAATGGGTCAGGGTATCCTCTCCTTGATAACATACCTTTTAATTTGTCCCATTCCTTTTGAAAAGTAAGGTCACTGGATACCATGCAGGCTAACCTAACACATTAACCAATGATCTTTTTTGATGAAGCAGATGGGAACTGTCAAAGTGTAGCAATGAGTTTGAATGTGTGAGCTTCCTAAACAGGGATGACTCAAACGGATGCAAATTTTTGTTCTTAAAAATAGTGACATCTAGATAATTGAGGCTTTCAACAAGAACCTACATGGAAAATTTCAGAAAATGTGTAGTGGAATGCAGAAACTGAAAAAAAAAATGTTCCGACATGGCCCTAGTATCAGTCCAAAAAATAATAATATCGTCCAGATAACAGTCAAAGAGTGACCAACAGTTTCTGAACTCAGGGGTGAATACATGTGTTTTCCCAATAGGCTAACACAATATTGGTGAACACGGGGGCACATGCCGCCCCCATTGCAACATCACTAATGTGTTTGAAAAGCTGATTCTCAGAAATAATGAAGTTGCTATCAAGGAGAGCTTCCATAAGTATCCCTAAGGTAAGAATTTATGTGTGTTCCAGGTTATGTGTTTGAAGCTTTAGCATCCACAACAGGACATAAAGGGGTGGGGTGGGGGTCTTCCAACCTCTTAGGAATCTTTGGAATATTGAAGATAGTCAGGATCATGGGGTGGGGAACCTTGAAGAAACTGTGTTCAGCTAATGTAATTTGATCATTAAAAAACAGATCTTCTAATAACAAATCTATTTTATGATAGGCTATGTTTTTTTGCATTAACAGAGGTTTCCTCATATGTGTCAATGTTTAAAATCCCCATTTCATTGATGTAATTATTAGTATTATTACAACCAGACCCCACCCTTATCAGGTTTCATTACCCTAAACTCACTGTTGTTGATAATATTCATTAAGAGTTCATCTTCTTTGCTGGTTAGATCTATAGAAAAGCACTTAGAGGTTGAATTCACCAAAGCCTTCCTGATGTCATGTTCACACATTTTTTTCAAAAAGATTGACTACTGGATGCAAGGCTGGATTAAATGTACTGGTATGTAACCCTTTAGGGATTAAAACTGGAGATTTTAAGATGTATAATTACAGAGATACAACAGTTTCTTGGTGGGCAGATTTATTTGAGAAGGGATTGATGTTTTGCTGGCAAGGAGAGCCAGAATTGATGATGTCCTTACACAGCTAAAACGAATTGTTAGGAAGCGTAACTTAGCTTTCTGTTTTAAGGATGAAAATAACAGCAATGACAGCATCAATCTATCATGCAAAAGACCCAGTACATTTAATCCAGCCCTGCACCAACATGGACAGCGTGGGAAGATTATAATCTTTTCTTCTGCATTTCTTGGAATAAGCCAGCTACGTGATAGCTCATTTCTAAAGACAGACGCAGCAATTACTTTCAAGCACAGAGGCAGTGATTACCAGAAATAGTTATGTTCAGGAATGCAGTCTATAGGTAAAAGTGAAGGATACTTACTGTGCCAATAAAATGATTAATGTTGTGGCTTGGTGAAAGGGACTACTGTATTGTGTTACAGAGCTCTAAGTTACAAAAATGCTGTTTATTCTTTTTTTTTTTTCATTTCAATTTTAACTTAACATTGTAAGAGTACATCTATCCATCCTCAACCCCTTTTTCCAATTTTTGCAAATGGAGTTGATGTGTCATTTCAATAATGACAAATCATCTCAAGCCACAATGAAGACTACATAATGGTGGCTCTTTTTTGGGGAGGAGTTAAAGAGATGGTAGAGGGTAACAATGTATTCTGCCTAGGTCTATGGATAGTCTGTGTCTATGAACAATGGGTTAAAATTTATTATTGATACTACCGTACTTTTCTCTTTTTTCATGGGAGACTTTCATATCAGAAATGTGCAGTGAAAGTGGAGGGGGAGGTCATGTATATGGCCAGATGGCAATCAGTTCTTGAAAAACATACCTTTGTATGGTTGGCTTGTGTGTGTGTGTGTGTGTGTGTGTGTGTGTGTGTGTGTGTGTGTGTGTGTGTGTGTGTGTGTGTGTGTGTGTGTGTGTGTGTGTGAGAATATGCATCCGAGAGCAACGTGGATATTCTTATACTTTAGTCATTGTTTTGTTTTTTTCCTTTCACTTTTTTCTGAATCATGCATTAGAGATGTGCAAGGTGGCTATCTTTTCAGGGTAGGGTTTTGGAGGTATTGCTGACATGAAAGCATAAGGGCATTATTACTGACAAAAAATTATGTGTTTTATTGGGGTGTAGAGTATCCTCCAGATTTACGAAGCCCTTTACAGTGTGCAGGATTAGTTTAAGAGCTATTTTTTGGCAATATGGCCAACGTGTGATTCAGAAATGAGCTCCCAGGAAGTGCAGGTGAGCTCTTAGGCTAATCCTGCATGGACCGAGCTCCTGTATGCAAATTACCCTCATTTGCAGGTGAAAATCATGCAAATGAGGGTAATATGTGATCCAGGAAGCTGGCAGCTGTCCGTGCAGGATGAGTGCAGTGTGCAGAAATGTACTCAGTTAGTAACCAAGTACAGTTCTGCAATCCACAAAACGGAGCTATGACAGCTCCAAATAAAGGCTGCATATCATTAAGGAAGCATGCCAATGCCCATGTAGAAGGCCATTGGCATTGCATAATGTAAAAAAATAAATAAATACACAACTTTTAATTTTCTTTTCAGCAAGCTCGCCTGGTTAAGCATTGGGCAGCGACGAGCAAACGAGATTGGGGGGAAATTAATAAAATAAACCTAAAATAAGCATTCTAACTATAATCAGTATTCTGCCATGCAAGTCAATGGCAGTCAGAAGACAAGCCGGACAGTGAGTAATGGTTGCTAAGGGGGGAGGCTCAGTGTGGGACATGTAACTATGCATTAGCAGGCAATCTATGCAAATGAGGGAAGGGTTAGTGAATCCCAGATTTTCCCAGGGTGTAAGGCAGGTCCCAAGAGTGTAAGAGTATAAATAGCTGGATGCAAGACTAGGATATAGGTGACATCATGGGGGGTGTGTCAGGCATACTGCAAGTGGATTGAAGACCTGTGGCTCGGGATTACTCCTAGCATAGCACAGCTAAGCTAGGGGTGCGTCTGAACCTGCCTAGCACTCTTTACAAAGTGTAAGCAGGTGTGCGCGCCACGCACAGGGTTGTACAGGAAGAAAAAGGAAGTTAAACCAGGAAAAAGCAGCTCTGTGCACATCTGAGCACTCCGGTTGTGCGGCGCACACACGGGCCTAAACAGAGAGGCAATGGGAAGGGAAAACTGCAGCAGGAAGGTAATCAAGGAGAACTAGCTGAGCTGCCAGGGGAAATGTATTAGAGTCAGCTAATCACACAGGAAGCAGACCAGACCAGCCCAGCCCATCCCAGAACACCACTATAAACCAAGCAAACACCTACCTCCCCTGGTTTTTACACACTCAACACCACCAGTGTATACAAGCGGGGACATTTTGAAACCAAACCTACAAAATGAGAAGGGCTGCAGCAGGCAACATAGAACAACATGTGCAAGAGGCTGAGGGTGGTGAGGATGTGAATGCTGCTGAACAACCCACAGTGAGGTGACAGAGAAGACTGTACAGACCCAGGGTAACCTACTAGGAGCTATATGAGCTTGAGAAAGTGGAGTGCTATAGGGTGGACAGAGACCTCCTACAGCAAATAGTTGAGCTGTGCAGGCCACACCAGACACACCACACTGGCTGAGGGGAAGCCATCCCAGTGGATACCAAGGTATGTGTAGGCCTAGGTATACTAGCCACAGGTACCTCCCAAACTACAACTGGGGATAACATGGGCATCTCACAGGCATCAGCATCCAGAGTATTCTACCAGTTCCTGGATGCCATGTCAGCACATGCCAGTGAGCATGTATATTATCTCAACACACGTGAGGTTTTGATCCGCAATATGTATCTTTTCCACCAAATAGCTAACTACCCTAGGGTAGTGGGTGCTACAGACTGCACGCACTTATGCATCAAAGCACCACCCGGTGAGCAGGGTGGGGCCTACATCAACCGCAGAGGCATCCCCTCCATCAACTGCCAGGTCATATGTGATGCCCAGGGCATTATACTGAATGTGTGTGCTGGCTGCCCTGGAAGCTATGATGATTCACACATATGGCAACTGACGCAGCTGTACCACAGATTTGCCGATGTGGACATCCCCTATGGTCACCTAGTGGGGATGCTGGGTATCCACTGGAGCCATGGCTGATGACACCCATCAGAAATGCACACATACCTGAACAACAACACTATAATGATGCACACGCACAGGCCAGACATATAATAGACCGTGTGTTTGGGATGCTCAAGTCATGGTTCCGGTGTCTGGACATATGGTGGGACGATATGGACATGTACATATCCAGATAGCCATATATATATATATATATATATATATATATATATATATATGAGTACACATGTGTAGTACTTCCAATTACCACTGTCATGACAACCACACACTATGAATCCCTACATCACGTGGGCATATTCCCTGTACATTCCTTGTGTGATGGACATCCTACCTGTGTGTGGGCATCAATGTTACAGACAGCAGGTAGCAATACCTCTTACAGGAGAACCTGCACACTCAGGGCAGCCACATATATGTAGGAGGATCAGGACATACAGACAGACTGTGAGTACAGTGATGTAATGCTTTGCATAGTACTGGTGTTACAGTGTGTGTGTGTGTGTGTGTGTGTGTGTGTGTGTGTGTGTGTGTGTGTGTGTGTGTGTGTCTGCGCACATAATAGTTTACCTTGGACTGCAGTCTGTTTGCATAGCTCACTACTGTGGGCCTATCCACTATCTGGACAGAGGTGTGCCTATCATATGTTGTCTGTCCACCACATAGGTCCTGTGTCGATATTACACTGGCAGTGTGCGTGTTGAGTGCTAGCAGTACATGGCAATATCCATTTGTGTACCTGATGTCGTATTCCTGCATAAGAGTATGTTGCAACACATCCTGTAACACCAGCATATTCCAGGATGTGTTACTGCAATATTGTGGGTATGGCCCTGCGTTCCTTCCTTTGTCCTCCACATATAGGTTCATAGGTTCATACTAGGCTATCTGCCCTGGGGCATTTATAAGCCTAGCCTGATTGTGTTTGGCTTACGCCACCCCTTGATTTGAGTATACTGTGCCCTTTTTAAAGTTTAGTTTACTGTGCCTCTGTCTAATAGTGACACGGAAGTAATCTCCGGGACAAACCTATGATCCCCCATCCACTCATCAAGATTCTTTTTGAGAAGAGTCAGTGAGGTGCTCTGCCTAACATGAATTGGAATTCTATTCCAGAGCGAAGGGAGCCTCTGAGTTATGAATCTGTCCCTCCAGCATGTTCTATTTATTTCTGTGCTGAGGTTCAAGTCCCTTGAGTGCGTGGCTCTAAGGGATTTAGATTTACTGAGGTGGAGCATGTCCATTAATTCTGGGTTGGACATAGCTTTATATGTCAGGCATAGATCGCCTCGAAGTAGGCGGTATGCAACTGAGTAGAGCTGGAGTTTTTTTAACCGAGCAGCATATAGCATCTGTTTGAGTCCCTTGATCCTCCTGGTGAGGTACTTTTGGGGTCTTTCTAATTGCTGCAGGTGTCAGGTAAGGTACATCCCAAAGGGGGCATTGTATTCTATGATGGGCCTGATGAGGGATGAATAAAGGGGCACGATTACCCTCTTGATCTAGATGTGAATCCTTTCATGATGAGGTGGGCTATGTAGATGGTCTTTCTAACCACTTTGCCAATGTGGTTGTCAAAGGAGAGATTGCTATTAACTTGGGTCCCCAGATCCCTAATTACTTTCTCTGTACTTAATGGGTTACCACCTATGTGGTAATTTGTGGGCACATTGTTTTTGCCAAAGGGTATGACTATACACTTTTTGGCATTTAGCTTTAGACCATGGCTCTGGCACCAGTTATCCGTCTCTGCGAAACCTTTTTGAAGGATGTTTGTGTCAGCTGGAGAGTCGATTATGGCGCCCAGTTTGCAGTCATCTGCAAACTTGGTGAGCCATAGTCCTCCCACGTTAGCCTGTACCTCAGAAAAGTAAATACCAAACAAGAGAGGTCCCAGGACAGAACCTTGTGGGATGCCACTTGTGACCGGTTTCGAGTCTGACATGGCTCCAGCAACTCTGACTCTGTGGGTTCTGTCTTTGAGCCAGTTTGTGACCCATCTTGTGACATAGGGGGTTATATTTAGGCTGGATAGCTTATCTATGAAGCCCGAGTGGGGTATTGTGTCAAATGCCTTTGCGAGGTCCAGATAGGCTGTGTGGACTACCTTCCCTTCATCTATGGCCTTGGTGACTGTTTCGAAGAAGTTGACCAGGTTCAAAAGGCAGGATCTGCCCTTGACAATGCCAAATTGGGTAGGATCTAGTGTCTGTAGGTCCCCAATGTCTTTGTTTATGAGTTGCATGATGATCCTCTCCATAGCCTTGCAGACTAGGCTAGTCAGGCTTATGGGGTGATAGTTTCCAGGGTCCATAGAGGCGCCACCTTTGTGGAGTGGGACCACTGTTGCTGTATGCCATTCTTTGGGCACATATCCTGTAGTGAGGCTGAGATTGTACAGCAGTTTTACTTGAGGGATTAGTTCTTCTTGGAGTTCATGTAGGATGCAACCCGGGACACAATCTGGTCCCATGGAAGCAGTGTTTTTTGCTTTGGAGAGGGCGGCCTTCACCTGAGCATCAGAGATGTTTGGGAGGCTGCACTCTGCCGGGATAGATACTTGGTCTTTTGGGGGGAGGGGGGGAGTTTGCACTGAACCTGTCTGCCAGAATACTGGCGATGTCTGTAGGTTCAGTGTATTTTTTGTCGTTTAGAATCAACTCAGAACAAGTCTGGGAGTTGCATCCCAGGTTCCTAACATAACTGAAAAAAGCCTTATGATTGTCTTTAGTGTCCTGTGCAATTTTTCTCTCGAAGCTGGCCTTGGAGGATTTTATGAGGGATCGTAATTTTTTGCTAGTACTGATCAGAGATGCCTTCCCTTTTAGGGATTTTGCTCTATCATGTAGTAGCTTCCTCCTTCTGTTGTACAGTTTATTTATGGCTGGGGTCCACCAGACTGGACGCCTGCCTTTGGATGATTGGGTCTTGATTTTGTTTGGGATAGCATGATCCATGCATTCCTGGAGATGTCCGTAGAATGCATTTATATAGGATTCTGCAGTTTGGGCCGTAGTTTCCGCTGGCCCTGGGGCCTTGAAGGAATCCACTTCGGTTTTGAGAAGTGTGAAGTTCACTTTTGAGAAGTTTTTCACTGTGGTTTTCTGGGCTGTGGGTGGGGTCGGGATGTGGATATCCAGTGAAATTAATTTATGGTCTGATCTTACCAATGAGGGATTTACTTCTGGTATGGAGCATAGAGTCCCCATGTTGGTAATGATCAGGTCTAGTATGTTATCCCCTCTTGTGGGAGTGGTGACTAGTTGTTCCATAGTATTTGAGTTTATAAATTCCAGGAACCTTTGGGCTGAGGTGCTGGGGCTTGAGTAATGCTCCCAGTCTATGTTTGCGTAGTTGAAGTCGCCCAATATAATGGTGTTCAGAGAGATCTTCATGTTCTCCAATGTTTTCAGGAAAGCTGAGTGGGATTCCTGACTTTGAGAGGTTGGTCTGTAGGATGCTATAAACTGAAAAGCAGTCTTGCCCACTGTCAGTTACACATGGATGGTCTCCGATACTTCGTGCAATGCCACTAACCTGGAGATGTGGATATCCTTGATAAATATGGAAACTCCCCCTCCTTTTGTGGTTCGGTCCGGGTTTTGGGGCCAAAAAGCATCATATGAGGTATAACCTGGTAGTGCTGGGGTGTTCTCTGGAGCCTGGAACCAGGTTTCTGTCACTGCACAGATATCAATGTTCTCTATACTGAGGAGAGCTTAGAATGCGTGCATCTTGAGGTTAAGACTTCTGGCGTTTAGCAGCATTACCCTTATTTTTTTGTTCCTTGTGCTGTCTATGGAGGTGGGTTTGACTTTTGATCCTTGCCTAAAAAAGGCACTATGGGGATAGCAAGAGCCTTTGCTAATATCCGAAAGCCCAGGGGTGACAGGTGCAAGCTGTCCCTAGCAAAGCAACGTGGCTTGTCGAGCATGTCATCCCAGGCTGACAGACACTGGATCCCCTTTGAATGACACCAAAATGTTAGCCAATTGTTAAAATCGATCATTTTGTCTTTATACTGTGACATCATTCTAGGTGAGGGTAAGATGCTGCTCAAGGTCAGGGTCATACTGGCTTGGGCTACATGATCAGAGAGCTCCTCTATGTCTCTTTTCATGTAGTCGAGGGAGGTACATCTCAGGTCATTCATGCCAGCATGTACAATGACTGAGTCATATTTGTATTTGCTTTGGAGTGACCTGAGTGCTTGCGTTATGTGGCGGATCCTAGCGCCTGACAGGCAGTTCACTGTGACCTTCTCTTCATTCAGCCTGGTGAGCGGGACATCAGTGTGTCTGAGAATAGAGTCACCTATTACAAGAGTATCAGGTGTGTTATTCAGCCTTAAGGGCTGTGACTGCTTGGCACACTGACTTTGTGTGCTATGTGTTGTACGTGTCTTGTTTTGGGGTAGCGTTTGCTTGGATGTCTGCTTTGGAGGTCTCTGTTGCTTAGGTAGATTTTTATTTAGAGCCTCCGAGTATGTTTTTGTGTTTTTATGTGTTTGGTTCGCTGTTGTGGTAGGACTATGTGATACTGGAATTGTGTTGTGTGAGGTTACCCTCTCCTCCTGACTGGTTACACCAGTTTTGAGATGAGAGAGCTCAGCCTCCAGTTTGGCTATATGGATGCATCTCTCACATATATTTGAACCTGTTTGGAGGAGGAGAGGGTTGTCCGTGTACATGAGACAGTTGTAGCATTGCCTCAAAATTCCCAGATTCACCAGCTGGACTGGAGATATATATGGCAGCCTTTGTCCTGCTGTGATACGGGTATGGGTTGTTAGGTAATGGCATATCATTAACCACTGCTAGCATTCCTACTATCATCCCAGTCATAGAGTGGACACCCACAACATTTGTTGGCCAGGGACCATACATGTGACAGATACATTGACATTACCACAAGTAATGAATGTCCCCTAGGCCTTGACTACAGGATGTAATTGGAGGCTGCTGAACTACATCTGACATTGTTGACTGTTATGTATCATGCAGGCAAATCTGTTGTCAATTGTACAAATTGAAGGGCTTAGCCTGGACACCACAGTATGATATATATATATATATATATATATATATATATATATATATATATATATATATATATATATATATATATATATATATATATATATATATATATATATGTACGTGCTGTCTGCATCGACTGATTTGTGTGGGCCTTGCATCCATCACTGGTTATATACATCAACATCCATGTGCTGTCAGTAATGGCATACATTACTGCATGGTACACAAATAAAGGTTGTCTGTGTATACATACCTGTGTGTCATGTCATGTCCTTTGAATTGTGAGTGGGTATATGTGCAATGTAAGTACCCCATTTGTGGGTCTGGTTGCCACACCACACAGGTACCGCTTACAGTGCTTATGGCTGGGGATATACATTGCACGTCCACACTACTGCTACACATGTATGGCTACTAATACCCTTTGTCTGTGTATATGTGTATGTACCCATATATCTTATCTATATACATATATACATATATATATATATATATATATATATATATATATATATATATACCCGCACATGATTGTCAATGTATGGATGTGTGTGCATATCTGTACCATTGTAATGTGTAGCCCTTCAACATTGTACGTTCCCTACGGTACAATGGCGTATCTGCATGATATGTTACAGATATTGGCCTGACATGTACAGGGGACATGGATAACTGTTGGAGCATTGTAGCTGTGTTGTGGTGGGTCCTGCTGTCAAGTACTGCATGTGCTGGATATTGGATTGCACAGCATACCTGTTAGGGCTGGGGGGTTACATTGCAGTAATTACCAGGTGTCCCTCATGTGTGCCCCCACC
This sequence comes from Protopterus annectens, assembly GCF_019279795.1. NCBI lineage: Eukaryota > Metazoa > Chordata > Ceratodontiformes > Protopteridae > Protopterus > Protopterus annectens. The sequence continues at coordinate 1,445,201,091 of NC_056746.1, read as the reverse complement.
CCCATTAACTGTGCTCATGGTCTGGTATGTAGTACAGAGTGGGCCAGAAGTCCGTTCCCATGTGGAAATCATATACACGTCTAACTGTATATACACACATATATATATATATATATATATATATATATATATATATACATACATATATACATATACATATATATATATATATATATATATATATATATATATATATATATATATATATTTTTTTTTTAATGTATATCTGCATAAGTAGATATGTTATACCTCCATATATAGAGGGATAGAACTGGACATTGATATAGCTCTATCTATGTATATGTATCCATATATATATGTGTATGTATGTACATATATATATATATATATATATATATATATATATATATATATATATATATACACTGAACATATTAATCTATCTCTGTACGATTGCTGTTATATGGTTATTTGCGAGTCATACATACACATATATGACAACAGCTGTGCATATGCACTGCATTTGGTGTTTGCGTTAGACGCACACATCCCTGGGTGGGGCTGAAGACTTCAATAATACCTTGTGATGCCTATTACATCGGCTTACACGCCTACAGTGGGGCGTTGTGACCATGTGTTTGTAGGTGTTGTGCACTGGGTAATGCAACAACACATATGGCTATACCATTCTTTGCCATGTACACTGGACTGTGCTGCGGTGTAACCCATATTGGGAATGGCTTCCCATTAGGCGTAAGCATGCCTGTCAACTGTACAGAATCCGCTGCCTGTCCAGGGTTTGCTTCATAATACTGGTGTGTTCCTCTTACAATCTGCACCTGTCTGGCAAATACCTGGGAACTGACACCATTATATGCAGACAAGTAACTGGGTTTAAGATTCCACATCCTTCAGACGAGTCATGCTAATGCATAACCTATTATTCTATCAGCTTTCTAAGGTTGTAAGTGGAATATGTGCTTTCTGTCCCCCCAACGGTTTAGGTTCTGTCCAGTGGTTTAGCTCTTAGAGGTTGAGAGGTATAGGCATAAGCTCTGCCTAATTTGCAATAGTACTGACATCCCCGGGGCGGTCCGAATACAAATGTGCCAGCCAACACCTGCATGCCCTTAATTGAATACCCATAGTTGCCCCACCTGGCCCTCCTCTAAAGCACTCATCCTTACTGTGGGTGCAGGTGGGGTCTAATCACACCACTACACACTGCCCATTCTCCATGTGTCGGGACCCATGTCATATGTTGTCTCGACCCATGGGTCATCAGGCTTGCACAACCTACTGCTCCGTGTATGTATACAGCCTGGTTGGATAAATCATTACAGGGACTGACTCCGATTATCATTAATTTCTGGGGTCTCCCACAAGGGACATTGATGTCTTTGTTTCAAGATTAGACATGGCAGGTCTCTCCCACTGGTAGCATCCTGCCTGTGGTCTGGGAAGCAGTGGTGTGTTTACTTGTATCGTGTGTTTGTATGTTTTACCTGTCTAGGTGGGGGGGGGGGGGTTGATGCTATATAACAAATTGTTTTCTAGTCCTGAGGAGCTTTTCTCCCCGGGTCTCTGCTGTAAATGAGCCAGAAGCTCAGCCAGACTTACCCGGTTAACAGATGTGATTTAAAAACATAATTCAATTAATACCCTAGCTGGGCGGCCATGGTAGTGCAGCAGTTAGCATTGTCACCTCACAGCAAGAGGTTCTCTGGTTCGATTCTTGGCTGGGGTGCCTTCTGTGCGGAGTCTGCATGTCCTCCCTGTGGTCGTGTGGGTTTCCTCCGGGTGTTCCAGTTTCCTCCCACATCCCAAAAGACATGCAGTAGGTGGATTGGACACACTATATTGGCCCTAGGTGTGAGTGTGTGCATGTGTGTGCCTTCTGTGGAAGGTTGGGCGCTGGGCTGGCAACTCGACACTGTAAAACTCCACTACCAAACATGAATGGACAGATGATCCGCTGTGGTGAACCCTAACCGGGAAAAGCCAAAAGAAGAAGAATTAATAACCTAGCTATCTATATGTGTATGCTTACACACATATATATTTCTACATATGTATGTATATATCTGTATTTGTATGTATATGTATATATATATATATATATATATATATATATATATATATATATATATATATTGCTAACGACATATGGATGTATGGGTGTCTGCATATGTATATATCTATATGTGGGTGTTTAATTATATTCTGTCTCTATATGTACACATTTGTACAACAGAGAGGGAGAGGTTTCACTCCATGTAGGTATGAGTATATATACACACACACCTTTACAGTTGTACATCTACATCTGGTTATTCCATTCTTTGCCATGTACAATAGACTGTGCTGCAGTGGGACTTGTAGTGGGAGTGGCTGTCCGTTGGGTGGCAGCCCTGCCCAATGCACACTATTGCTTACATCCCTAGGGCAGTCCACATAGACCCACTCCAGTCAACACCTGCTCAGCTAGGCCCGTAATATCATACCCATAGTTCCCAATCTGCACATCTTCAACACTCTTCCATACTCTGGGTGCTGGTCTGGTCTGGCCACACCTGTACACTCTACCCACTCCCCACTTCTCGGGACCCATCACGTATGTTGTCCACCCCATGGATCATCAGGCTTTCCCTACCTTGTAAACTGGGAACATGCATGGCCTGCCATTTGACATCGGTGTAATGGCAGGAAACCCAAATATGTTTGACTTTTTGGGTGTCCCACAAGGGGCATACATGTCTTTGTTTCAAGATTAGACTAGGCAGGTCTCTCCCACTGGTAGTATTATGCCTGAGGTCTGGGAAACAGTGGTGTGTTTTCTTGTATCATGTGTTTGTATGTTTCACTGGTCTAGCTGGGGAGGAGGATGGTTGATGCTACGTGTTACACGTTTGTTTATTGGATCCCTCACCCCCATTTGCACGGCCTGTCAACATATGTAATTTGTAACTGCTGTATCATATTCTAGCTATATACATGTGTATATTTACACACACACACACACACACACACACACACACACATATATATATATATATATATATATATATATATATATATATATATATATATATATCTACATTACTACATTACTATATACAGATATATCTGTATATGTATGCATACATGTATATATTTATATATTGCTGTCTATATATATCTTACGACATATAGGTGTATGGGTGTCTGCATATGTACATATCTATATGTGGGTATGTATATGTATTCTGTCTCTGTATGTATACATTTGTACTATGGAGAGGGAGAGGTATATCTTTATGTAGCTATGGGTAGATATTCACACACATACCTCTACATATAAACATCTATATCTGGTTATTCCGTTCTTTGCCATGTAGATTAGAATGTGCTGCAGTGGGACTCGTAGTGGGTGTGGCTGCTCGTTGGGTGACACCTCTGCCCAATTAACACTTTTGCTTACATCCCTAGGGCAGTCCATATAGACGCACTTCAGCCAACACCTGCACACCTAGACCAATAACTAGCTACCCATAGTTCCCCCACCCGCACCTCCTCTACAGCACCCATCCTTACTCTGGGTGCAGGTCGGGTCTGAGCACACCACTACACGCTGCCCAATCTCCATTTCAAAGAACCCATGTCGTACATTGTCTCTCAAGGGTCATCAGGCTTTCCCACCCTTGTATTCCAGGTATGTACACACCCCGGCCAGAATGGTCATCACACCAGCTTCCTCCCATAATATGTCACTTTTTGGGGCATCCCACAAGGGACACTCCTGTATGTGCTCCAAGATTAGATTTCACGGGTCCACTGTGTACCCCCCCCCGGTTGTATCCTGCCTGTGGTTTGTGGAGCAGTGGACTATTTACATTGTTTGTGGGTTTGTGTGTATGTTTCCTCTGTCCGGCTGGGGGGGGGTCATGCTACGTGTTACATGATTCTTGCTTGGGCCCCCCTCACTTCCATTGGCATAGCTTGTGAACATATGTCATTCTTGTGTGCTGTTTCCTATCATAGCTATGTATCTGTGTATATCTACACACACACACACACACACACACACATATATATATATATATATATACATACATACATACATATATATATATATATATATATATATATATATATATATATATATATATATATATATATATATATATATATATATATATATATATATATATATATATATATATATATATATATATATATATATATATATATATATATATATATATATATATATATATATATATATATATATATATATATATATATATATATATATATATATATATATATATATATATATATATATATATATATATATATATATATATATATATATATATATATATATAAATCCATGTAAGTGTATGGGATATATGGCCTTAATCTCGCTTGTCTATTACTATGATGGCTTAGTGGTTAACTACTGTGACTATAGTGTACAGGGTCCTGTGTTTGAGCCTTGCAGAGGCAGTTTATTTTGTTGTTGGGCAGAACATGGGCCATTGGATCCAGAGTGATTAAGGCACTTTAAAGTGGTTGTAAGCGGGTTTGCATGACGGTAAGCACTACTAACCCCCGGATACAGTTTCTTACACTCAGTTAGCTTCTAATTTGCTTAATCTGTGTAGGCAATGCTTACCCCTGTGCAAACTCACTTAGACATGCTTACTACTGCTTATTTTTGCTTAAACATGCTTACTAGTGCCTTATTCATTACGACACTAACACTTCACATCTGCATTTTATGCAGTACTCCAGTTCACATTTAAATGCTATTATGTAGATTATACGGCATAAAGATGTAAATATATGTTCATATACACTTTTCACATGGAAAATATGTGCTGCAGTGGGACTCGAACCGGGAATGCCTGTTCGTTTGGCGTATGCTCTAGCCACTCAATATTGCTGTGCTGCTTCATTTGCAAATATATTCCTTGTTATCCTCTTCAGCCTTTTTAGCTGCTTTAACCATAGCTAAGCGATGGGCAAACCCGCACACGTACGGTTAGCTATACTCAGGGTTTTAAAAAAATAAATACAAGGGTTTCTTCATTTTATTTCAATGTACTGTTGCTGTTGAACACATGGAGACTGTTGATAGAGATATGCGGACACCTATGAGCTGTTTCGCTCATTTATTTACACTTTCCCCTGTTCTACTTTGCAGGGGCATGTTTATTCTGAGAGCTCTGCTCTCAGACACACCCCCTGCACTCGTCCACGCTCAGTGTAGGATTTGGAGCTCCGGTGGCACACCTTCATTATTATGCATGGTGTGCTGCCATCCTCCTCTCAAACTGCCGCTTACATGCAGGACTAGTTTAGTTCTGCATGGCAGATTAGTGAATCCGGGGGTATGTGTCTACCAGCAAGAAGTTAAAGTACCAAAATGTTACTGATGATCTTGTGTTTGCCATTTTCCTCTCAGTGAAAAGCATAGCTCTCAATCTTCCATTTGCAAAATGAGGAGCACCGCATGGGCAAAATGTGGAACACTTACTAACAATTTAAACTAGAAAGCTCACAGGATGGTTATGTGATTTGTTTGCTTATACAATAGTTCTTTTAATCAAAGAATATAATTCAGTTCTATTTACCACCGATACAAATTAAAAAAATGCTAACACTAAATTTGTGACAGACGTGGAACTTAGAGGAACATTAACTTTTTAAGACCTCAAATGAGGAACATTCCTCAAAATGAGGTACACTTGAGAGGTATGAAGTTAACCACTGGAATGTGTATATCATTTTTTGGGGAACATAAGACCAAAGGACAGTTATAACCAATATGGTTTATTGGAGGAGTAGTATCTGGAAAAGAGCAAAGTGGCCATTATTATTATATTCTGTGACAACTTCATAGAGGTGGTGAACTTTCTCAGAATGAATACATTCTACTGGAATAAGTACATGTACTTTACACCAAAACAGGTTATTAAGAGACCTGTTTTACCCTGGACTGCCTTAAGGTATGTAAAATATGGCTTCTTACATAAGCTAACAAAATCCACTTCACAAAGCATTTCACAAAGCTTTTGTTGTTAGTTTGTACCCAGTTTCTGCCTCAGGTTTATTTGACCATTTCTTTCAAGGCAGGGATAAACTAAAGTGTACTAAACTGCCATAAGACTAAAAAGAATTTTTTTTTTCAGCAGCCAAGGAAACATTTCTATTAACTGCCTGTAAAAAGTGACTACTTATACACTTTCATTACATTTTTTATTATTACACATTTGTTTACTTTTTCATTGACAGAACGTCTATAGGTATGGCAGGGTGTAGGGATGGCTGCCAATGTGCAAACTTTTAGGGGGTGCAATTGGCAGCATTCATCTGAATGAATCCTGGCAATGTCAGAGTGTGTTTTTGCTTGTACCAAGCTTAAGTCTGGAAAGGATGGAGAAGTGATTTTTTTTCAGACTAGTTACTGCTCAGGTTGGAAGGTTTGGAGACAAAGCCAGAGAGGCAAGATTACGTTGGTTTGGACATGTGCTGAGGAGGGATGCTGGGTATATTGGGAAAAAGATGCTAAGGATGAATCTTCCAGGTAACAGGAAAAGAGGAAGGCCTAGGATAAGGTTTATGGATGTGGTGAGAGAGGACATGCAGGTGTTTGGTGTGACAGAGCAAGATGCAGAGAACAGGAAGAAATGGAAACAGGTGATCCACTGTGCCGACCTCTAATGGGAACAGCCAAAAGAAGATGATTACTGCTCAAATTATCTGCCACAGCTTGTCTCTTACTGAACTCTAAAAGCCAAAACAGACCCTTGTCTCAGCTCTGGCTCAGCTTGACTTCAAAATTCCCAGGTGTGCCCACCTGTAGTTGCAAGGACAGCTTCTCAATGCACAATAATCATTAGTTCAGAAATAATTGTTTATTTCACTCTCCTCTTAAAATTGGCATGTCTTTTTGAAGCTGCAATAAAACATGGCCAACTCAAAAAATAAAATGCTTTATTTGGTTCACAAACAAGAAACAATTGTCTTTTGGGTTGAACCAAATGGCGAATGTGCAAAGGAGTATTGTCCAGTGGAGATAGAAGCTTGAGCAATTTCATTACATTACAAGCAAACAAGCAAAGCTAACCCAATACCTTTTTTTTTGTAGTTCCTGAACAGTACAAGGTAGTCTCTTTCCAACAGATATATTTTTTCCCTGGACAGTACCAGATGAACCTAGCAGCCTTCTGAATACAGATAAAGCTTTCCACTTTGGGTATACATACGAGGTTCAGTTCTGGCACTTTCCTCTTTGTATTACAAACAGGTTGAAAATATTTTTTACAACAAGTAGCAGTCTCTCACATCTGACTACATAGCTATGATGAAACAAAGTGTTTTCTACTCAATCTGGCAGCAAACCTATTCTTAGCTTCTCTTCCTTTCTTTAAAGCAAATCCAACTAAACTCCTCTAATCTGTTTTAACTTCCATATCTGATGTTGTCCCGTTTCATTCTTCCTCACAGATGGGGGTTTGGAACCAACCCTCAGATCTGACTTGGCTACATACAAAAGACTTTGGATCCAGTTCTCAAGCTCCTCTCTCTACCCATAATGCTCTATTCTCTCCCTAACTCCTCAGATCTTATTTGTAGCCATCGTGGTGAGACAGAGGTTGCCAATCTCAAGCAAGTAAGGGATATTTTTGTCTAGTTTCCCTCAAATTCTGCCTAAATCATTTGCATTTTGCTGTTAGTGATAGTAATTTATCCTTTCTTCCCTGTGTAGCTGTTGCTGGTGTCAGGGATTTTCAGTTTCCTGTTCTTCTGAACTTATTGGTACTTTTCAGATAGTTCTTCCCCTTTTTCTCTCTTTATAAAAAAAAAAAATAAATAAAACTAACAGTTATTTAGGCTGCGTACATCAACCTTTTACTTTTCTAAGATTACTCTGCTTCTTCCTTTCTACTATGTCCAAGAAACATACTGGATTTATGAAGTGCGCGTCTTGTGGGTATAAGTTCCCCAACTCAGATGCCCACAAGAAGTGCGTCTATTGCAATGAAGTTGACCATCTTACTGCTTCTTGTGCGTTTGCACCACTTTTAACCAAACGGCCCTGTCGGACAGGTGCAATAAATTAATACTAACTGGCAAGCCCCCTGCTACTTCTGTGGGACTCAACCCCCCTCCAAAGCACTCTCAGTTTCCTCATCCTCCAGGAAACTGTCTCTACAGAAGTCCCAGAGGGCTTCTTTGGAGTCACTACAGAAGGTTAGGAAGATTTCAGATCCGACCACCTCAAATCCAAAGTTTGTTAAGCTGCCTTTGATCCACAGCCCTCCTCAGATCTGACAGGCTCAGCTCCTATTGTGGTCTCCCCTTTACCTTCCACCTCCTTCTCAGATCCTATGTTTTCTGATCCAACAAGTAGAAGTCACACCCTGGAGTACACTCTGAAACCTGCATCTCCTGCTCTACCCACTCAACTTTCTCGAACACCAGGGAAACACTCCAGACCAGCATTCACAGTGTCTTCTAGATCTTCAAGGAGTTTGACAGAAGGAGATGTGGATAGGATGATGAGGAAATTTCTCAGGTCTCAGATCCAGATGTGGGTCCTGCCTGCTCTGTCCCCTTGTTGGATTTCTGAGTGCACCTGCTAATCCCATTTTTTCTCCTTCTCTGATCCAACCAGTGGTTTCACAGTCCCAGGATATGAGATCCTCAAGAGGCTCTGCATCCAATCAAAAGAAAGTCCACTCTTTGACTCCTGCAGTACACATGACCTCTTCCATTAATCTTGGATCAGAGTGTGTCTCAGATCTGAGAGGTTAGGGCCAGGTCTAAGGTGTTGGCTTCGGCCCTGACTTTGTCAGATCCAGCCCCTCCCCTCAGAGCCTTGGCCCTGGACAGCTTGGATATGATTTTCTCCATGAGGTTCAGATTCAGGGCTGGCCTCGACCTTCCTTCCACAGACACACTGGCTCTGAGGAGGAGTGGAGAGGTTTCCCCTGGTCTGTCATCTTTTAAAGTGGTAGAAAGGGCTTTCTCTTTGCATAGAGAACCATCCTGACTTATCTTAGATCCCAATCATTGCCCCTCATTGGGTCCAAGCTCTGAGCCCATCAGACCTGTTTCACAGGGAGAGCTAGTTCAATGAAGCCTCCAAGCAGGTTGCCTAGGGGAATTTCTCCCTCTTCTGAAACCTCTCCTGAACATCCCACAGAAGAGGTCCCTCGGAAGAGGATGTGTAAGAGGAGACACAGCCTCGCCCATGAAGTCTCTCACAGAAGACATTGATTTTGATGAGAGAGAAGGATCCCCAGATCACTACCAGATGACATCTTCTTTGGAGATATTCTTGAAATCTTCAAACAGAAGGGTGGCTGGTCTTCCCAACCTCCTTCTTCTGAAGAGTCAGTGTTTCTGGAGGCTTTCGGTGCTGGACCATCTATTTCTTGGGTGAGACCCCCCCACAGTGGATAAACTTAGTGACTTCATTTCCTGCTGCACTTGGAAGGAACCAGCCACTGTTGTACCTATCCCCGAGTGCCTGGACAAATTTTTAGTACCTCCTGCTAACAGACCCCACTGGAGCAAGTGGATCCTGGTTGGTGCTATATTGGTGGTGGCAGACACATTGAAGAAGCTCTTCTGTCCATCCACTGAGCAAGGAGGCCAGAGCAATAGACAGATTTGGAAAGTGACTTAATGTCTCAGCTGCATTCATGCTGATATCATTAAACTAACTGGTACACTTTACTCAACTAAAGAGAGATTTGGTGAAGGAATTATCACAGTCCATGTCTGCAGAGGATGAGAAAAAGATTTCACAACTGGCCACTCTACTGTCCATTTCTAATGCATCAATGAGGCTGATCTCCCATGCAGCAGAGGGTGCCTCACAAGCTGCCAGTTCAGGAATAAACAGTAGGACGTGCTTGGATGAGGCTATATGACTCCGCAGAACCCTTTAATACATTCTTTGTCAAGGCCCCCTTTGATGGCTCTTCCTTGTTTGGGCCATCATTTAAACACACATTCAACCACAGCAAACAAGAGGGAAAGACTCTGCTACAGGAATCATGTTTTCTACCAGTCAATGGACTTTCTCAAGAAACCAATGCGGTGTGTGAGATGTGGTTATGAAAATCTCATGGATGTTGTCCTTGAGGCAGAACCAGAGCCTCAGAGATTTCTTCTCTGATAGGCCCCATCAGCGCTCCTTAAGTGTTGTTCAATTGTCCACCTCTGGATACAGTTGGGGGTCGGTTCTCTTTGCACCTGGACAAAAATCACAAAAAATTCATGGGTGCTAAGAATTATATCCAGAGGTTACTGCATACCATTCTCTCTTCCTCATCCTGTCCAAAAAAGGAAACTTCCGGACATTCCACCGAGTCAGAAGACATTCAAAGGTTGCTCCAGAAAAGAGTCGTCCAACAGGTCCCACATGACCAGATAATTTTCAGAACCTACTCCTGCTTCTTTTTAGTGCCAAAGAAAACTGTGGACCTAAGACCCATTTTGGATCTAAATAACTTAAACCAATGTGTAAAGATGAAGTTTTGAATGGTCACTGTTCATTCCATTCTGCGCAAGTATGATTCCAGGAAGCATACTGTCACATAAAAATGGACAGGTGATCGAGGAGACATGTATGCTTTCGGCTGGGAGCCAATCACTACCAATTCAGAGTACTTCCTTTTGGATTCACCACCGCCCCGAGGGTGTTTACCAAATGCATCTTCTCTATTCTATCAGGCAGCAAACCTATTCTTCGCTTCTCTTCCTTTCTTCAAAGTAAATTCAGCAAAACTCCTCTAATTTGTTTTAACTTCCATATAAACATGTATCACCCAATAGTTCTGCAGCATTTTTACTCTCCCCCTTTTGCTGTTTTCAAATCATATAGTCACAAATTCTCCTGGTACTGAACTAAATTACAAATAGGCTGAATTTAGCTTGTAGTTTGTGAGTGGGTCACTCCACTGAATAATATGCTTAACAGTTTCAGAACTCCTTAGAGTAGGGTTAACTTTCATGGACATCATTGTATTGTGAAACTCCGAAACTGGAATAATGGGCAGAAGTGTCCAGTTGCAAATAGCTGAGAATATTTACACTTCACAAAGGCATAGCAGAATTAGAGAAGGGTTTGAGAAACCTAGGTAGACAGCAGACAAAATTAACTTTCTTCAAGTATCAGAGCTTGAAGGAATGGCAGAGGAAGCATTCAGTCCCATACGTCTACAGCACAATTGGTAATAGTCAAAAAAGAGGTATGATCATTCAGGAATTGGCAGCATAGCACAGCAACTATATAACTAGCAGTTTATTGACATGCAGTGCAGGGGCAAGTTACACCCTGAACACCAGTGCACAGTGTAAGACGTGCATAGCCATTCTTGTGAGGGAAGAAAGATACACTTATGAATGTGTCAGATGCTTTATATTCTTGGGATAGCACACAAGAGAGGTCAACACAGTTCATAAAGGTCTGGTGAGCATTTGCCTCATTATCTAGTTCCATACCTCTCAACCTCTTACAGCAAGATATCTGGACAAAGCACAAAATAATGGCTGGACAATGCCTGAAAATAAGGACAGCTTTTAAATATTGTTCTTATAAACTTATAAACCATTCGGAAAAGTGGACAGAATAGTGGAAATGGCCAGAAGAAGGGATGGGAGAACTCCCATAGATATCAAAGGGGTAAGGCAATCAGCAAACACAATTAGGAGAGCTGAGTGGTGGAAAATGAGGCACAAATAATATCCAAAGGAGTAGGAGGAACATGGGGACAGGACAGAAAACGGGTAAGGAAAAAAGATGGTTTTAGTAACTGTAAATTCAGTCACCAAGAGAAATAAAGGCAAAGGACACCAGTGAGATGATATCACAGTGAAATGGATCTCAATGCTCACATTCAGCATGGCAGATTGGTCAGAAAGGCAGAATTGTGGATGCAACTAGGACAAATTACCTAACAGGGGATCCAGCAGAGGTGGTATCTTGGGCGGGCAAAGAGGCAATCAAAATATGTGATAAGTTAATGTTAGACCTAGCAATCTCCAAAATGTTGCCTATACCAGCAAACTGAAGAAGATGATGTTAATGGAGCTTAACAACCTGCTGTGGTACTGCTACTAGACAAGAAGAAATGGCTGGAAACTGGCAGAAGCATAGCGATAACACTGGAAAAGGATCAGCTATAGACTAGTCGCAGGTTCTGTCATAGCCCAGAAGTGATGCTGGTGCTTAGTTTGGCTGAAATTTGAATGGTGCCTTTAAACTAAGATGGATGGGGGTAGTAATTGCAGATACAGAACAGTGTGACTTCAGACCACAGCATTCGTAGGAATAATATGCGATACAATTAGTCTGGATAGGGAAGTGGTGATATGCAGACAGTGATGCATAACTGGAAGGAAGATGGACATTGCTTGTATAACAACATTATGGCCTGATGAAAAAACTGGCAGGATATGGAGATGCATTGGTTATAGGTTTTCAACAGTGACACAGAAGGGAGGAAGGGATGGAAGCAGAATAATAATTCACATAACTAAGGGCAAGAAAAGTGAGGTTAGACAGGCTGAGTTAAATGTTACTTTCTTTCTGCTGCTGTACCCATTGCTGTTGGGCATGATCTGCAGCTAGAATGAATTCTACATCTAGTAGGTAATAATGCAGGGATCCTAATGCCCACATAATAGCCAGGCATTCTCCTTCTATCATAGAATAGCTGGTCTCAGCTATGTTTAATATTTTGCTTAAGAAGCAAACAAAATGCTCTTTAGTTCCTCTTTTCTGAGCCAAGATTCCTCCCCGCCCTACCTCTAGGGCATCTGTATAGGCTATGAGTGGTTTAGAGAAGTCAGGGACCATCAGAACTGGTTCAGATGAGAAATTTTTATATTCTGGAAAGCTCGTTCAGTTTTCAGTATCTTCCTGACCAGTTCAGGACCCTTCTTTCAGTAAGGTTTGTAACAGAACAAGCTAAAAAAGCAAATTGTTGGTATAAACTTCCTTCAACATCTGACACCATGTAAAAAAAAAAGCTCTTACTTCTTTTTATTAACTTTTTTTAATTCCTGGGGTTTGATTGGCCATTACTGTTTGCCTCTGTCTGTCAGAGACCAGGGTACCAGACCTGGGGTGAATTTCCAACTGAAAGACAAAATCCAACCACCAGTACCCAAGAAAACTCAAACTGGAAAAATCAGGTGAACTGGAACCGAATGGCAGAAACAAATATACTAAAGCAATTAGTGTACCAAGTCTTAATTAAATGCTTTTGTCACAAGACTTCATCAAAAAGAATCTAACATTGACATTCATCTTTAAATACCATTACCAATCAAAATATGACATCTTCAATTACTCAATTAAATAATGAAGAATTTAAAAGTACATAGAGACATAAAAATGCTATAATAAAAAATATACTCAGTAAAAATTAAAACTCAATGATAATGTTCTTAAATACAATCTTCTATTTCTTTAAAAACATTTTGTTTACCATAGCATTTAATCATGTTTTTTTTTCTTTGTATTTTTTTATCAGAATTTAACTTTAATCATCACAGGGCTTTTCTTTATTCCAAATAAGTTTTGAAATCTCCTCCCCTCATATCAATTTTTTCTTGTTCTAAAATTGAAAACAAAAATGTATTATATTTTTCACATTCCAAAGTGTGCTTGAACAAAGTATTTTTAGAATCCTTTTTTATATTACATAAATGCTCCTTAACTCTTTCTTTTAATGACCTAGTGGTCATTCCTATGTAAAAAGCAGAAGATCCCCTTCATACAATAATATAAACTACCCCTTTAGATTTGCAGTTAAAGCATCCTGGTATTTTTACAGTGTAAGCCAAATATTCAAGAGAAACCAATGGTCCTTCCAAAATGTACCTACAGGTTCTACAATCTCCACACTTGTATGTACCTTTTGGTCTAGCTTTTTGCCATTTGTCTAAAACATATGGTATTATTATTTCTATACACAAATTTAGGTTTACTATCAACTACACTAAATCATTTTTTATCACCTTCTAATATTCTCCAGTTACTTGTTATTATGCTCCGTATGTGACTACTATCTACCATCATGTCCAACCCACAAAATAAATGAGCCTTACCACTGAACTTTGATTTTTAATTTTTGAGTATTTTTTTATTATAGCATTTTGGTATGCTAATTGCTTTAGTATATTTGTTTTTGCCATTCGGTTCCAGTTCACTTGATTTTCCAGTGAATTTCCAATTGGTTAAGGTTAAGCTTAAATAGGGTTAGGGAAGGGCTCTGCTTCACATGGCTGAGGAGCCTGTTCCAGAGCACGAGGATCCTCTGAGACATGTATCTGTCTCATTAACATATCCTATTTTTCTCACAAGCAAAATTTAAACACTTGGAATGAGTGGTTCTGATGTCGTTTGTTTTGCAGGTATGCATAAGGTCCACAACAGCTGGATCCAAGGATGCCTTGTATGCCTGGCACAGACTGCCTCTCAGTAACCTGTAAGTGTTAGAATATATGGATAGGCCATTAAGGCAATCAGTATAGGTTAATGTGTTTATACCCTGGATTCTCCAGCTAAGGAACGTTTGCGGGCATTTCAACTGATTGCACATGTCTGGTAATGTACATGCCAAAGGGGGCATTATACTCAATGATGGTTCTAATAATGGCCAAATAAAGTAGCACTTTGACTTCCTTGGACCTAGATGCCATGCCCTTACTTATAACTTAGGTGACAAAGAATGATGAGTTTCATCTTTGGTACAGGAGATGGCTTCCAGTAATTTAGATGAAAAATAAGTCAGATATACTCCGAGGTGTTTAAAATAAGTGAGATACTGGACAATAAATAAAGTCAAATAACAAAAGGCTGGAAAGAATAGACGTTTTCATGAGCTAGTTGTTTGAACTGATAAAACTGACACCAGAGGTTGAAATGAGGAAAAGACTGAATGTGAGGCTTCTCAGTATGAACTGTTTTGACTAACAGTAGCATTAGAAGACAGGGCACGCAGAGAAAACCTGAGATTTTCCACTATACCAGAAAAACTGTAAATAATAGATTGGATTATGTTTATGAAAGTGTAAACAAACAGACTGGTATTCCAGAGTATGTGTGGTTAACTGAAAGGGCACACCATGTATATGCTCAAAATCTGGTCATGAGAATGAAGTAATAATTAGACACCAGCACTTCCCTACCTCTTAAAAAGAGAGGAATTTAAAGAATGGGTAGTGGAAATTATTTGTGAGTTATTAGGGAAGATGGAAAGTACTCCAGAAGTTATAGCTAATAAATATTAGCATATGGAATAAAATGAAAGTGAAGTTTAAAAATAGGGTAGAAATAAAGAAAAAGAGGTATGATTAAGAAATATAAAGAATTATTTAGAGGGGCTGGCAAAGGTTAAAGTATTTTAGAATAAGGAAAATGTAACAGAACAAGAGTTTCAAAGATTGCTGTTAGCAGCTGTCTTTTGATAACTCCACAACTCAAAAAACTTTTAGCACAATGATTTATTCAAAAGAAAGTAGAAAGGGTTGTTGCCAAACATAGGGAACCTATAACAAGAAAAACAACCAGAGATACTGTACAGGTATTAAAGGTATTAAATTTATGAAAATTTGTATAAAGCAGAGAAATGGGCAAATCAAGAAAAAGCACAACTGGAATATTTATGTTAGACTTAAATATGCCAAGGTTAGTGGTAGATGAGGCACAACAATTAACATTTAAGATAGGAGGAGATGAGAATAAAATGGCAATATATAACCAATCTGCAGGAGAGTCTCCGGGAATAGATGGTGTTCTTGTGGAAGTCTGGAAGCTAGGAGGGAAGAAAGTGATAAAGATCTGGAAGTTTTTGTGTAACAGTATTTTAAAAGGAAGGGAACCACTCACATCCTGGAAAAATATATGGTGGCTGTATTACCTAAAGATGGTAAAGACCTATCAAACCCAGCTTCATATAGGCCTATTTCAATTTTAAACCATGATTGCAAAGTGTTTATAATGGCAAAGGTGTTGCCAAAACTAGTATACATGATTTTGTGGAGGGGTGGGTAAACATTTGAAAACATTAATAGAACAATTACTATCACTAGCTAAACAACACAACCCCCCTCCCCTCCAACTCACACCTTCAACTAGTAATATCTCCACTGCCTTCTCTTTTTCTCCTGTACCTACCTCCAACATAAAAATACTCTTAACTAAACTTAAACCCACAAAATTAGCAGCAGACAACCTCCCAAGTGAATACCTACAAATCGCAGCTGATGCTCTGGCCTACCCAGTATCCATCTTGATTAACCGATCTCTGTCAGAAAGTTACATTCCCACATTGTGGAAAGTCTCACATATAATTCCCCTCCACAAAGGCGGACCCTCTGCAGAACTAACCAATTACCGCCCCATAGCTATTCTCTCTCCACTCTCCAAAATACTAGAGATATGCATACACTCTCAGGTCTCACACTACCTCCTTACTAACAACCTCCTTTCTAGTACTCAGCATGGTTTCTGACCAAACCATAGCACCACCACTGCCTTACTCTCCTTTACTAACACTATCCTTAAGCATAAAAACAAAGGCTATATCTCCTCTGCTACTTTCCTAGACCTATCTAAGGCATTTGACATGGTCCCACACAAACAACTTATCTCTGTCCTCAATAACCTATCCTTCTCACAATCAGTCACCAACTGGTTTCAGAGTTACCTGTCTGACCGCCAACAATCCGTTGTATGGCAGAATTACATATCTCCCCAACTACCTGTCTCCATAGTGGTTCCCCAAGGATCCATCCTTGGACCCCTACTTTTCTCTGTTTACACCAATAATCTAGCCTCTGCCACAAAACATGGCACACTCATCCAATACGCAGATGACTCAACCATCATCTGCTCAGCCCAGTCCCTACCCAAACTGCAAAAAGTCACACAGGAAGCCTTTTCCTCTGTTGAAACATGGTTATCCAATGCCCAATTAATACTCAACCCAAACAAAACTAAACTACTCATCTTCCAACCCACCAAACATACTCAAAACAACTCTCACTTTAACATCACAGCAAAAGACAACACCACTATATACCCAACTGAACACACCAAATTGCTAGGAGTGGAAATAGACAATAAACTAAAATTTGACATTCACATATCCATGACCATAAAAAAGTCCACAAAAAACTAGGAGCATTATACAGAAATAAACAATGTCTCACCAAAGCAGCAAAGATTTCAATATCAAATTCCCACCTTATCTCCACCCTACTTTATGCCTCTCCAGTATATACCAACCTAAGGCAATGTGATCTAAACAAGCTAGAGACCTGCTACAACAAAATCGCCAAATTCGCCACAGGGGCATCCTACCATAGTCACCACTGTCTCTCACTTGCTGAACTGGGCTGGCTTGAACTCCCTCACCTCCTTCAGTGGTATCAACTCTCACTCGCCCACAAACTAGTAAACCATCCACTAAATGTCCCATCCCTCCAGAATCTACTCCAACCCTATTGCACCACCAGACCACTAAGATCCAGCAACAAAAATCACTTGCAGATCACTAAAGCCAATAACTCTGCTAGTGAAGCACTATTCTCTTGCGCCATAGCCAAATTATGGAACTCATTCCCACCCACAATTACCTCCGTACCATCATGCACCAACTTCAAAACTTTATTAAAAGCGCATCTAAAAACATGCTGGCTATGCCCTTGCAACTCCCACTCTAATATCATCCACCCCATCCAGCTACTACCTTTTTTTCACCTCTACTAACTACATTGATGATAGCAAGCTCAGATGCTCATAAGCCTAGTACTTATTATACAGCAGGAACTTCTCATTGTTACATTTGTTAATGCCTGTTATGTACTTCACAGATAAAGATTCTAGTTGTCTACTGATGTACTATGTTCTTTATCTGTAAATATGTTGTAAGTAATTTCTATGTTAAATTGTTAATCGCTATGTAATCCAATGTAACTACTGTCTGTTTATTTTACTGTGGAGCTTTTCTCCTCGGGCCTCCGCTGAAAATGGACCCACATCCAGTCGGACACTCCCAGTCAACAAATCTAAATAAAAACAAATAAATAAATAATAAATAATAGAACAATGATGATCCAGAAGGAAGCAGAAAGATTATATTGCTGTTGTTGGTGGACCTTGATGTAGAAAAAGCATTCAACAGAATAAGCTGGCATTATATGAGCAGGGTAATGGAAGATGAGTTGTGTCTGGAGCCAGGCAGAGATGTCATCTTTACCCTTTTGTTATTTGGGTTATATTTAGAACCAGTGACAAGGAAAACAAGGGGCTCAGAAATTCAAGAATATAATTGGTATGGTAATCAAGAAAACTTAGCTTTATTTACAGACAATATTATTTTGTATATGGCAAAACCAGAAAAGGACATCAGTGTTGTAGAACAGTCTGAGACAGTTCCAAGGTTTTTTGAGATATAAAATTATTATAGATAAAGCAAAGTCTATAGCTGTATACTATGTACCTACACATGAATTTGTTGAGTAATACCCAGTATGATAAAATGAAGTATTTAGAGTGTGGGTTAGGAAGGATTCTGTTATGCCAGCTAATGATATGTGGGAAGAGACTAAACAAAAGATAATACAGAAACTAAGAAACTGGAAGCTCTTGTCAATGGATATGGACAGCAAGATACAAGCAGTGAAATGTTTTAGTCCCTTTACTTTTATACAGAGGTCAGGCATAGAGGAGAAGTGGGTAGAAAAAGATGAGGGATTTTATCAGGGAGGGAAAGAGGGCAAGAGTCAAATAGGATAAGGTGATCCTTCCAATAGAACAGAGTCATTTAAAATTACATGATTTGAAGGGATATTTTAGAGCTACACAGTTAAGGCTCTTATACATAACACAAGCAGAAAGCTACAATTCAAAGTGGAAAGGATGATGAAGCAAGTCAGTAATTTAAGAAAGAGGCGAGTGGGGTTAGGATCTATAAGGAGAATAATAGCAGTCATACAGAATATTATATTCATGAAGTAGAAGGCAGTATATGAAGAGCTAAAGCAGCACAGGGATGGCAAAACGAGATTCTGACAATAGGAATGATTGCAATTAGGGATAAAGAGACTTGGCAAGAGGGGGCTGGGGTTTATTGGAGGAAGCTAGCAAAGGAACCAGGGTATTGGTACTGGGAACAAATAATTAGAGAACGAAATACAGTAGAATTGGAAAAGGGCAAGAAGACATTTGGACTGAATGCTAGTGGCTGCCTTCCCTATCAGGGATTGATATCAGAGTATGGGCAAAGAGGGACAGGGGTATCCTAAGTGAAAGACCTACACTGGTTGAGTTTTTCACTGAATCTAGGACAGAAGTTGTGCTTAAAAATGGGAAAATTCATAGAGCATATAAAATACTGCACAATAACTATACGAACCAATCAGAGGAGGTCAGAAACAAAACTTGAGTAGAGAGATTAGATAAGCAATTCACAAAGAAACAGTGGATTGGGGGCATATGTATGGATCTCAGATATGTAACAAAGTTTATAAAACTTAGGATTTTTGTTTACAGGTATTTGCATAGATACTGTTATACCTGAAGCAGACTCCAAAGAATTTTTTTCTCAGGTAGATGGCAAATGCTGGAGGTGTGATAGAGGAGAAATAGGTGTTTGGGAATGTATGTTTTCAGAGAGTACCCTTGTGAGCCATTTTAAGACTAGCCAATTACCCCATGTGAGAATCAAACCCTGACCCTTGCTTGTGTTTGTAAGGTAAACACCTTAACTATTATGCCACCCTTCCATACATTAGTTGACAGAGTTTAAAAATTCCATACAGAGTACTCTGTTGTGAATACCGGATGACAAGTGAGTGTAACTAAGGAGATTTTTCTGAGCTGGGATACAGGATCTGAATTGCCTAGTAGTACTAAGGCATTATCAAGTTTATTTCTGCTGGCTGCTGACAAATGCAAGTACTAGAAAATGGAAATCAAAGTCTAAACCAACTGTACTTCAAGAAGTGAATATTGTAAAAGAGATAAAGGAACATGAAGTGGGATTTTTAGAAAAAGGTAGGAGCAAGTTCAATATAAAAAAAATACAAATTGTGGTAATTGATGCAGAAAAATATTTTGGAGGAGGAACAGGGTTTAAGAAAAGGCAGGAAATGAACAGTTTATGTAATGTTAGATTTATTATATTATATAGATTAACATATGTGATGTATAATCTTTGTAAACAAACTTGTTAATGTGGCTTATTTAGTTTTATTTAAATGTAAGGTTGCCTATGTCACAAGAGATAATTCAAGGCAGGTGTTTTTTTTAATCATGTCACCTATATTAATAAAGCTGCAGTCAGACCAACAGAAAGAGCTGCTCCTGACAAAACTGTGGAAGAAAGGAAAAGTTTTAGAAAATGGGGAAAACAGATTGTGGAAACTGATTATTCATGATACACAAGGCAGATGAGAAGCAAGTTTATCCCTGCAATCAGAGGATGCCAAGAAATAGGTTTGAGATTCAAATTGATATATCCAGTTGATTGTTTTTACTACCTTACCACAAGTTGGTCAAAAAGTCCAGATTACTGTTTACATATATTCTCAGATTGTCTACATATATTCTCAGATCCCTGACTACTGTATCAACTCTTTGGAGTATCTTATCAATAGATAAATTAGCCTGGGTGGCAGTTTTACCAAAGGGCATATTTTTTTGGCATTGAGTTTTAGTCTGTGACTTTGGCATCAGTCATTTGTCTTTGTTAGACCCTCTTGTAAGATTTTTGTGTCATGGGGATTGTATCTCTGAACTTGGTCACAAAGCCATACTGGGTTGGTTCCAATATCTGAAGGTTACTTATGTGCTTGTTGATCATTTCCACAATAATTCATTCCATGACTTTATATATTAGACTAGTCAGACTTATAAGTCTGTAGTTTTCGGGGTTGCTCGATGGTTCACCTTTGTGAATTGGGATAACTGTTACAGTCCTCCATTATTATGTTAAAAAGCCTGTTTTGAGGCTATTGTTGAAAAGTGTCTCAAGTGGTCCTGATAGGTCATGTTCCAAGCAATTTAGGAGGCATACCAGGATACTGTTAAGGACCATTAAAGCTGTGTTTTTGGCCTTGGTGATTGTTGCCAGGACCTGCTCCCTTTTAATAGTTGGGGGTTTATGCTAATAAGTATTACAAAGGAAGCAGAGGAGATTGGAGGTTAAAATTTGAGTTGAATTTGTCAGTCAGCAAATTTGCTATGACTCTGCTCACTGAAGATGTCACCAGTGATTACCAGTTCAGCACACTGATGTGTGCTGTCTTTGACGTTTCGGACATAACTGTAGAAGTCATTATGGTTATTTTTAGCCTGTGAGTATTAGTTTAAGGGTGTGCACACTTATGCAACCAGCATACTGTACGTTTTTTTATTTTTTATATTTTTCCCCTAACAGATTTGTTTGTTTTTCAATTGAATTGTACAGGTTATAGGCCACATTAAAGGTAGGAAAACTTTCAAAATGATTTGCTGTGGTCTAATTTTTTTATATCACAAAAATTGGCATTTTAACAGGGGTGTGTACACTTTTTCTATCCAGTCTGTGTGTGTGTGTGTGTGTGTGTGTGTGTGTGTGTGTGTGTGTGTGTGTGTGTGTGTGTGTGTGTGTGTGCGTCTGTGTGTGCATGTGTGTGTGTGTGTGTGTGTGTGTGTGTGTGTGTGTGTGTGTGTGTGTGTGTGTGTTTGTGCCCCCCAGACACCCCCTACTTAAATATACCAACTCCGAGATCGCACCACAGTGGAGGAAATAGTGAAGCCGTGGAAACTGCCCACCGAATTCTTTCACTGGGAAATAATTTGATGTTCCGCGGCTTTGCTGTTGTCAGTCGTCAAGGTTTTGGTTTCGATATTATAACATTCGAAGTTTTGCAACTTCGATGTTATGATACAGACCCAAAAAAATCTGACCTGACATAGAAAATTCAGCTTACCACATGGTAAAAGAGTTCCACAGAATAATGAGTTGAAACAGGACATTCTGTGCACTTTCCTAGCCATGTCCAATTCTGTCTGTATTAATCAGTAAAAGTCTTCCTGCTGTAGTCCTACACATTGGAAACACTTTTGTTTATTCAGCTAGCAAAGGCCAAAAAAAATTAAACAAATGTCTGAAAACTATGAACACTTTAAAACCCAGCTTCATTCCTACCTCTCCCATAATTGGAAATGTAATTGCACTCTACCTACCTAACCTGCACTCTACCTACCTAACCTGCACTCTACCTACCTAACCTGCACTCTACCTACCTAACCTGCTAAGACTCTTCTACTTGTACTTCAACATGTACCTCCTCTACATGTACCTGTACTCCAGGCTGTTCTCCTAAACAGCTGCTTCACTCCAAATCTAACGTCCTCCTAAATAGCTGCCTCTCTCTGAATCTAACATAATATTACATTAATACCTGAAATGTATATATTGCAAATACTGTACTTAGTTTTCTATCTCCATCCTCTCCTCCCAACTGGGTATGATTTTTCTTTACTACCTACATATAACAGTTGATGCTGTCTAACTAAGACAATCAAATCTGCCATGTTTGCACTCCACGTTTTCTACTGTTCAACTACCTCTCTCTGAATGCACCAGAAATATGAATATACGCACAGTTAATAGTGTCTTTCCGTCTTTATATCTCCCTATTCTACTAAACTTATATTTACTACAATCCTTCAATTATTAGTTTATAACTATTTACGGTTTAGTTACAATTGTTAACTTTTATAACTATGTAAACATTATCTATTGCCTCTTCCAACTTAAATGCTGTATAAATGGTTCTCCAATCAACTATGTAAATATGTAATGAATTTTCTTCTATTTTGCATTTGTACTTTGCTACTTTACATTATATAATTCTACTTTTGTTTACTAGTATGTAATATGGAGCTTTTCTCCCCGGGCCTCCACTAAAAACGGGCTCCTTGAGCCAAGTGGATCTCCCCGGTTATCAAACTGGAAATAAATAAATGTCAAAAAAGTCTAGTTTTAAGCCAATTAATATAGTTTGAGTTTGTTAAATAAATATAATATTATCTCTGCTGAATAGCATGCTCATAATTGTTATACCATGCTCCCAAACTGATGTTCATTTAGTTAATTAGCTCATGTACCTTAACACAGTGGTAATGAATGTATGTTTACAGCAAGGTTATCATTTACAGTGTAGTCATTTTTTTTGCTTATTTCTATCCCAGCCATCAAGACTGCTGTGGTTAAGTCTCCAACCCTAGTGGCTGATGTAAACACCTGCATGACATGCCTGTTAGCTCTACATTTAATGATTGGCTCCCCCCATTACTGCAGCCACTGTCATCCAAGCATCCTCTTTCATGACAGCCATGTGACTCATCAGGACCCTCATTTCCCTCCCTCCATCGCAGGATGGGTGCTCTAGCATTAAACACTCACTCTCATCCTTCCCTACCTGGCTCTTCCAGCATGCAGACCACGAATCATTTGTGGTGATAGTTGGGCCTTTACATCTCTATGCCAACAGCCAGATAATACATTAGCAATTTTTATAGAAGCCATTAAATTGCATTTTCCCTCCAAGCTATTTTGCTTCTCTGAGCATTTCCTATCAAAAATACTGTTAATGTTCATTATTATTTTTATTATTTAACATCTGTTTACCGGGAAAGTCCGACTTGGAATGAGACAATTTTCAGGGGAGGCCTGGGGAGAAATGCTCCAGACGCATGTCTTTGTAATGTAGAAATAAGTAGATTAAAACTGAAACATACCTTTTTTGTTGTTTAGGATGTCACTTGGTATAACCCAATCCTGCAATTCTGCTGTACTTTCAGCCATTAAAAGGGGGAAAGGTAAGTCCTTAACTGATTTATAATAGTAATTATAATAATAATCTAAATAAATTATGCCATTAATGGCGGATAAAACTGAAATGTATACATAAAAGAAAATTTCTGGTAAGTCTGACTACATATACAAAAAAAATTTAAACAGCAATTCAGGCATAATTATAAAATGTATTTGTTTTAAGCAGTATAGACAAGAATCTATAAAACATTTTTATTTTTATTAGTATGTTTTTTTTTTTTATAAATAAGCATACATGGATCTGACTACAAGAAAATCAGACAATGTGAAACAATAAATTCCTGTTAACAGCTCTAATGAATGTTCCATCAAGAGTTATTTAGTGCAGCTTTTCTGAACCATTTGTAAATAAAACTCATTGGAATGTTTATAGTCAGAAACATAAATGGAGGAACTGCATACATTTTACCTTCACTGTACAACAGGGATCATTCCATCTCATAAAATGAAGATAATGGAGTTTGTCATTGACAGCAAAGTCAAGAAGCTGTACATCAAAGGAAGCAGAACAACACAGAGCTTTGTAATTAGGTGAATGCTTATTTTTTATGGAAGCACTTGGATGATATTTCTAAATGAAAATACATTAAAAATCTTCCTTGCTATCAAACTGGTTTCACTGAATTTGTGAGCAATCCAAACATACACCTTTCTTCACTTTTGATTATAGTCTACCTTTATCCAGCATGCATGTGCTCCCTGGGCATAAAAAGTCACCTGCCAAATTAACTCAGCAAAATCTGATTATATTTGATTCTTCAGTTCAAGTTATCTAGCTATTTAAAAGTAACTGGCACATTTTATATCGTGTTGTGATCAGCTGATTCACAGCCATTAACACTGCAAGGCTTATTTTTAATTAGGTGCATAGGGATTTGTGAAAATTAGTCCAGTACAAGAAATAGAATGAACACATCTTTCAGGGATTTAATATCCGACAGTTCAAACCACAGTAATGCATAGCTTGCTAAGCCGAAAACCAGTGAAGTCTATGGTTTGGAATTTCACAATTTCCAAATAACATTTTTTGCTCTCATAAAAAGAGAAAAGTGAGTGAAACATTGTTATTAGCACTTGAAATGAAACAAACACCTAAAACCATCACACAAACAACTCATTTAAATGGTACATCCATTAAACTAATTACATGCTCATTATGAAAAATAAATGTAATGACTAATACCAGAATATGATACTCTGTGTTACTGCTTTAAGGATAAAGACTTGCAAATGGCCTCATACTCGCAGGGCAGAATGTGCATTCCAATTTGATAAAAATATAAAATGTAAAACTGGCCATTAGATTTTATTTTATGAAGCAAGTATGATGCATGCATGCTGCATAAAATGAGCCACTGAATGATTAACAGATGCATTCACTGTACCCTGCATAACTACAAGCAGCAATAATGCATGACTAGGTTTAGAGACCAAGCATGGTGAACCAAGGAAATGCTATTTGAAACCATTACAAATCATAGCAAAGTGCTTAAAATTAGTATGTAAGCTTGCTTATTCACACTGCACAGACAGACAGACAAGCATTTGTCCATCTCAGTTTTACAGGATTCCATGTACATTCATACAAAATCGTTAGTGTTCAAACAGATGCAATGAGTACTGCTGCTTTCTCAGTATCTGGTCTATGATCACCTTAGGCAAGAGAAGCTCTAGGTAGACCTGTTTCCATTCCAGTTGTATTATACACACTCTTCCACCTTCCTAAGGATTGAATCTGCTTTTGTCTAAAAAGCTCATCTCATCCATTTCTCCCCATCAGGAAATAACTTTTCCTGGGTAAAACCTAAACAGGTACTCACTTCATTTATCTCAGAAATGTTTACTTGCTCTCTATTTGCAGATTTATAAAAGCTGGTGTTTTTCCAGCACACTCCCTTGAATAATCCAGACTAACAGGTTAAGAAACAACTATATGCTTTGTAGCCCCAGTATCAATGTCTTTATCTTGTCATACGATATTGAATTTGCTCTTCTCTATTAGATTCATACGATATCTGACTTCACATGCTTCCCTTCTTCTCCTAGCATGAAACCAAAACACATTTGTTATCCTAGCCATTATTAATGCCAGCTCTCCAATGTGTCACTGCTTAGCGTAGCTACTGATACTCAAAAGATGAGACCCCAGTTTCCCTACATTGTATTTTGGTAATATTTAAAAAAATACTTTCTGTCACTAGATAGTGTATGCATACTCACCTCTAATATCAGATACCCATTACACATAACTAGCGGTTCTCTTCCCAATAATACAGTTGCTAATTTGCCAAGGTGCTACATAATTAATAATCTCATAAAACAATTTTTATATATTTTCCTGGTTAGTGCCTGAAAAGGTTTTTTTTTTCGATCATTTTACTCACCTGATCACCAGATGAACAAGTCACTTAATAAAATGTTATTCTAAAATGTGTCAAACATGGATGAGTAATTAATCACAATTAAATGGGCATAATGCACTTTTTACACGACTGACAGCAAAGTACTTTTTAAATGAAGCATTTCTGCCAAAAGTTAAAATCAAAGAAGACTTTTAACAAGAACACCAGATAAAAGTTTAACCATGTGATCACTGTGTCATCTGTAGTACAACTGGAATATACAGTAAGTCTGTTAAAACCAGTCACACTGTTATCATTTGTCAAAATGTGACCGTGGTCAGGTGGCTAAAATATACAGTGAGTGTGTTAATACCTGTCACATGGTTATCATTTGTCATAATATGACTGTCGTAGGGTGACTGGAATATACAGAGTATGTGTTAAAACCTGTCAATGGTTATCATTTGTCAAAATGTGACTGCTTACGGGTGGCAGACTCTTCTCCCTGATAGGTTAGAATTCCTATGTATACAGGTGAATTTAAACCTGCATTCAAAAATAATCAAAGTCGCAAAGTGGCATGCTGAAGATACATATGCTCCTTGTTACATGACCTTCAAGGCCACTTCCAATGAGAACAACTGATCCACTTATTTTTTACTTTATAATCCTGCTATACCTGACAAAGATACAATACAGCTGAATGCTTGTGGCTTCATTTTTTAGCCACATCTGATCTATAGCTCTACCTCAAAGTGCTAAATTATAACTAAGTTATGTGTTTTCAGCCTTCAAAGTGCAAGTGGTCCCCCGTACTCAGAGTGATGTGAATGTGCAGACCATGGCGCTTAACTTCCCATGCATTTATACTGTAAAATTGTATTTTTTTATTCTCATTTTATTATTTCAGCTTCCTGGAAATTTATGGCAAAAATGTGTATATGTGTGCGTGCAGGTGTGTGTGTAGGTATCCATATAGACAGGGACTTATTGTGAAAATATATACCTAATTAAACAATGAAACAAACATAAAAACAAAAGGAAAATAAGGGAAGGAAGCAAGAGACATACAAATATTATGACCATGGCTACACAAAGCTATTATATAGTGATAGTTGTAAGTGGGTGTTAGTACATCTTATAACTTTTTGAAAATATTATTTCAATCTTTTTCTAATCTATGCATACTTATCAATATATCTGCACATATATATATATAGCTATTTTCTGTAACCTGTATAATGTGATATATAACAAGTTTGAATCAAACCTGAGTTTTAATAATTTCCTTTTCATTACACCCAGTTAATGTCAAAAGGAAAAAATTGTAATATCGAGAAGTGGACAAAAGCATCCTGTGTGAGATTAATATAAGTTGTCATTATGAATACTTTACTGTTACTTACAAAAAAGGAGTATTTTACATCTACAATGAAATAATGTTGTTATTCACAAAAGGTGCTATAACCTTCATCAAATTAAGAATGCTGTGATTGAGGTAAAATCCATACATTTTATGACGACAATATTTTTTGCATAAGAGATCAAACGAACTTCAAATCAGATGGTATAAAAATAATTGCCACCATTTCCAAAATCATTGCTCGGATCGCTAAAATAATAGCCATCATTTCCAAATCATTGCTCGGATCGCTTATTAAAAATCTGTAAAAAAAATAATAGCCACCATTTCCAAAATCATTGCTCGGATCGCTAAAATAATAGCCATCATTTCCAAATCATTGCTCGGATCGCTTATTAAAAATCTGTAAAAAAGGGAAAAATAATTTAAACAATGGGAAGCACAAAAGATTGATGGAAGAAAATTGTTTATTGATGATAACAGAAACAGTAAAAGATGAAAGGAAACTTAGTGGGGTAATTCTGGTGAGGGAAAAGTTTAAGAGCAAAATTTTGTGATGTTCATGAAGACCCAGTTGGAGGTTACAGTGTTTTGGGGAGAAAGGAAATATTGGTAATATTTACAGTCCTAATGAAGACTCTCCCCAATTCTTCATGGAGCTAGGTATGGAACAGAACAGTTTTGTTATATATGTTTTAAATCAATGGAGAAGATTTTAATGTGACTGTATATCTCCTATAGGATACAAGATATGGAAATATGGAGACAAACAAACAAAGCACACAAAGTATTGAAGGGATGGAAGAACCATGGATGGATATATGGAGGAGTATCTACAAAGGAAAAAGAAGCAATATACTTTCTCCCGGGGCAGGTAAGTGGACTAGATAGATTTACTTTTAAAGGGGAAATAATCAGGAATCTGTTAAATCATAATTTATTGAGGCTGCATATTAAGATGAAGGAAGATGGAAAGTCACATAAATGGTTCATAGGTGTGTACTAGGCTAATGGCACTGGAGCCTTTACAAGCCTACCCAATAGGATTACCCTGGCATCATGCCACCCAACCTTAGTTCCTAGTGCCTCTGTGGAGTAGAGCCACTGGAGTGATCCCCGGGGTGAATTTTGTATTTCCCATCCACTCATCAAGATTTCTCTTGAAGAGGGCCGGTGAGGTGTTCTGCTCGACATGTATGGGAAGCCTATTCCATAGCATGGGCAGTCTCTGGGTTATGAACCTGTCCCTCCAGCATGTTCTGTTGATTGTGGTAATGAGGTTGAGTTCTCTGGAGTGTGTGGTATGGAGGGATTGGGATTTCTTTAGATGTAACATTTCTAACAGAGCTGGGTCAGACATGGCTTTGTAAGTCAAGCAAATATCACATTTAAGCAGGCAATATGAGACAGAGAATAGTTGCAGTTTTTTGCATCTGTCCATATAGGGCAAGTGTTTAAGGCCAAGGATCCTCTTTGTGAGGTATTTTTGTGGCCTCTCCAGTTGTTGCAGGTGTCTAATGAGGCACATGCCAAATGGGGCATTGTACTCGATGACTGGCCTAATGAGGAAAGAGTAGAGGGAGACAATGACCTCTTTCTTCCTGGATGCAAAACCCTTAGTAATGAGATGTGCCACATAGAAGGACTTTCTGACAACAGTGGCAATGTGGTAGTCAAAAGAGAGGTTGCTGTCAACCTGTGTTTCCAGATCTCTTATAACGCCTTTTGTGTTCAGTGGACTACCATCGATGTGGTAATTCAAGGAGCCAGGTTTTTCCCAAAGGGGATGAAGACACATTTTTTGACACTGAGCTTTAAGGCCATGGTTCTGACACCAGTCGTTGGTCTCATTGAGGCCTTTCTGTAGGATGTGAACATCACTTGGGGAGTTAATAATAGCTCTCAACTTGCAATCATCTGCGAACTTTATCAGCCAGAGTCCCTTCATTTTGACCTGGACTTCAGAGAAGTAGATATCAAACAGGAGAGGACCCAGGACCAAACCCTGTGGGACTCCACTCGTGACTGGTCAGCAGTCTGACTTGGAGTCAGCTACTTTCACAACTGTGGGTTCTATCTCTGAGCCAATTTGCAACCCACCTAGTAATATAGGAGGGCTGATGCCTAGCTTAGTGAGTTTTTCTATGATTCCTGAGTGGGGAATGGTATCAAACGCCTTGGCCTGGTCAAGGTAGGCTGTATGAACCACCTTGCCTTCATCCACAGCTCTTGTGACTGACTCAGAGAAGTTGACCAGGTTGAGGAGGCATGATCTCCCCTTCAGAAAACCAGAATGTGTGATATACAGAGTTTGGAGATTCCCTTTATTAGGTCCATGATGATGTGTTCCATAGCTTTGCATATCAGACTCGTCAGATTGATGGCGCAATAGTTCACGGGGTCTGTAGTAGCTCCTCCTTTGGGGAGAGGGATGACTGTAGCAGTGCACCATTCGGTAGGGACAAAGCCTAATGTGAGGCTGTGATTGAACAGGGCACACAGGTGAGGTACCAGTTCACTCAGTAGTTCATGCAGAACACAGCCAGGGATACTGTCAGGTCCCATAGAATCTGTATTCTTAGCCTTGGGCAGTGCTGTTTTAACCTGTGCAGCTGTAATACTGGGTGCCTGGCAATCTACTGGTATTGCGATTGGTCCTTTGGGGGGAGGGGTACACTTAGCAATGAATCTGTCCACCAGTATATTTGCAATTTCTGTTGGCTCGGTATAGGAGATACCATTGTACAGTAGCTCAGAGCAAATCTGGGTATTGCCATGGAGATTCTTTACATAACTATAGAAGGCCTTGTGGTTGTCTTTACTATCTGCTGCAATTCTGTTTTCATAGCTAGCTTTAGGTGGAAACCTTGATTGTGGAATGGTGAACAAAGGAGACCAGATGGTGAAAGAGTGTTGAAGGAATTGGTGGAGTTGAACACAGGAAACAGGTAAAGGAGGGATGTGGAGGGATGCTGTTAAATGTGCATGGAAATGGCAGATTATGTCACTGAAGTCATACCAGGGAAGGCAGCAGAGTACTGAGGTGAAGCAGCTGAAATCTCAGTTGAATAGAATACATGAGATGGTTAAGAGAGAAGAGGCCATGAAATGGTCAGAAGTACTTATGAGGGGGTAAAATGTAAAGACATACTGGAGATACAGAAACTACAGTAGTAGAGAAAGGAATAGTTGATAAAGTGGAGTTGTAGTGGGTACATGGTAGAACTTCAGAAGGCTTTTGGTATGGAAGTACTGGAGAGAAACCACAGCCAGAGTACAGAAGGGTGAGTGAACAGAGCTGTGAAGTATGATAAGGAAGGAATCAAGAAGGTAGTGTGAGGCTTCTATAATCAAAGATACCAAGCGAGGAAGCCCTAGAAAGATGATGGCAAACAGCAAGAGGTGTTTCAAATGGAAACACTGTGTGAAAAGAGTGGGTACAGCTCAGCAAGGAAAGATGTCATTGGAATTGAGAGAGACAATGTAAGTGCATGAAGGTGAGGACACCTCCAAAAGAAGATGGGCTATCAGAAGATTTCTACAGCAGAATGGAACAGCTAGTGATCACTACTACAGGGGTCCACATCAGGTGACTCCTGTACACACCTACCAGCTTACCACATCTGATAGTGCCATCAAGTAGGAATAACTGCAAAACACCAACAAAAGGGTGCAACTCCAAGTTGCTGCTAATCTCACTATCAGTCTCTTTAGAACCTTAATGTGGGGAAATAATCCCCTTCGCAATATAATGCAGACCTCAACAGGCCAAACCAAGTACACACAGAAGACTTAAACAGATAATATACAAATGCTTATTCCCATAAAAACATACCACTGGGGCTTCCTATGCCTTTCAGATAATTTGGATTTATTTATATTAGATAAGCGCTTTTGTCCAAAGACTTCAGCAGGTCTCAAAAGTTATAGAAATCACATCCTCACACAACTGAGGTCAGAAATTTATAAACATTTTGAAGAGGTATACATACAGCCTTTTCACCAACCTTCTGTCCAGCCAGTATTATATAAAGTCAACAAGCATGAAACATGGTATATAATGAAACTGCCACACACAAGTGAAAACAATTATCTAAAGAGATTGCATGCATGTTCAAACTAAATGCCAATATACTGTGTGAAGTGTCATTGTTTGATTCATAATCATTTTGATTTACATTTTGAGTAAGAACCCATTTTTTACTGATATATTGCAGTTGAGTATGATGTGGCAGCTTGAGTGACTTTACTTTGATTTGTATTTTGTGCCTTTTGGTCCTGGCCAAAAGCTGAAAATGGTCACTGACCACTTCACCTACATGGGCAACAATTAAATAAATGTGTAGTTCAGGTAAGCATTTGCTTTAGATACAATTACATTTTCTTAGGTTACAATCTATAATGTTACACGTAAAGAACAGGTTTGGCTCTTTATACTCATCAGTAAGTACTATGCTAGCTGCCTGCAAGCCATTTTAAGTCTAGCCAGTTTCCCTTTTTGTGGTTGAAATAACCTATCCCATTTTGTTATAGTTTGGTCTTACCCATCCCATGGTCAATAAATAGATAGAACCCCTAATGAGAATAAGTGGGATTATACCATAGATAATTTGAGGTGACCCATGCATGGGATAAAGAATTTAGGTGCTGCCTGTGTCCCCTAGTACTACAGAGGGCAGTCAAGGTATAATTTTTCTGTTTCCCGCCCATCCCATCCATCTTTTTGTCAACACAAAGTTAGCTAAAACAGTGAAGTATAAGGAAAGAGCCTGAGCAAAAATTTGGAAATGTTTATTTACTTGGAAGAAAGGTGACATATGAGGTTCAATGCAATTTCGTGCACATAGCTTAGGACAACTCTGGATTGCAGTACCAGCTGATGGAAGGGGAGGGGGAGGTGGAAGCATTGAAAACAGAACTAGTAATTGATCTGGGGAAGTTAATCCCACATGGACTGGCATTTGCAGCAGCAAAGTGAAATGGCAATGTAGCAGCAAAGAGAATGCTGGTCTGCATCTTCAAGGTGATAGGACCCAGATGCAAAGGGATAATGGTTCTATTCTATGGCCAAGATCAGATACTGAGTATGTTTTCACTTCTGTAGACCATTCCAGGATAGAAGAAAGCTATCAGAAAGACCCCAAGGCAGGGATATGAGTAAAGACTATAGCTTTTCTCACTAGTGACCAGCACAGACAATAGGGAGAGATTGTATGGGTGTTCCAGATCATGTCAGGGTGATGTAAAGAGTTCATCCTAAATAAGACAAGAATGAAGCAGGAGGAGGGGAGACAAGCAGCTGTTTACAGGAATCAAGTACCCCATGGATCTCTGAAATTACTATTTCATGATGAAGATGGTAGTCACATATAATGGGCTACTGGACTGAGCATTGGAAGGGAGACAGCAAATGCGTGGGACATTTGGAGAAAGCACAGATTGACTGGAAGTAGAATGGGGACTGCACGAGAAGGGTAAGCTAGATAGGGTTTCTGTCTGTTTCTGCCAACATGCAACTGTAAGGCAATGGAATTCACTATCAGCTAATAATTGGTCCCTTCATGTAATTTATGATTTGTGGTGGTTATGCCATTGTTGTAATCTGCAGAATATATTATTCTACTGCAGTATTTATGAACATGTGAATTATACATTTTTTGCACTGGCATACAGTAATCTTTGAACATTTGATCTGTTTGTAGCATAACTGTTGTTTTGTAGAGACTAGCATTAGTCAGTAAACGTAAATGAGTTTAAGAATGCAATTAAAACATCTACTCATATCCAGAGATACAAAGGAACAAATTGACTTTTTTGCTCAAGAAACCCATCTATTAAAACTAAAGCCTAGCAAAATTAAATGGCAAGGATTTAATTTATTAAGCACATTATCTTACAACACAGGAAGGCATAGCAGAGCGGCTATTTTGTAACAGAATGAGGTCTGAGATAATACTTTTGATAAATCAGTGTCTCTTACAGCCTGCAAATGCATACTGCATAATTGTTTACTCATACTAACGTCTTTAACATCTACTCCTGCATTCTATAAAGAATGCATTAGAAATTTACTGAGAGTACTAGCACTTTTTCTGTAGGACTGCGTTTTTGGAGGTGATTTTGTTTGGAATAGTGATGTGTAGTATATGACTATTAAGGTATAGCCTGGGCTTTTTATATTAAGCAAGTGCCCTGTTCACACACTATTAGTCAGCGACCTTTTCATTCAGACTAACAGTTTTTAGAAAGGCTTAGCCTCACTTATTGTCATTTTCTCATACATCTCCTTATTAAACAGGACACAGGATATAGTCAGCACCTCTATTTGGGGAGGCATTCTGTGCCATCTAGAGTGTCATCAAAACGAAAGCTACTTGGGCACTGGAAACAGGAGACTGGGTAACACTGGATAAAGAGGTTCTTCCTTGAACAGACTGCTGTGCAGTCTTGGAATAAGCATATTCAGAAATATGATGGTATAGGAATGCAGAGAGGGTTTCCCTATGAAAAAAAAAAGAAAACAAATGGACTTTGTCTTTTAAACCAAATTCAGTCCATCAGACAGTCATCAGAAGTACTGACAATGAAAATGTTACGACTGTTTAAACATACAACCCCCCCCCCCCCCCCCATTGCTTGCAGCTCTGTACATTTACTGCTTTTAATTTAAGTTATGGTCCAAACTAGTATGAAGTATGAATGGCTGGACTTCTGTGCATGTGTACTCATGACAATGTTTACTTTGCACAATATTACATTGGTTGTAAAAAATAGTCTTTGAATCACTGTATTTAACCAATTACCAAATAAAATAAACTAACACAAAAGCAATACATAAATCAGAAAAGCAAATGCATGTCAAGGCTTGTTAGCCTTTTTAAACTGAACAAAAAAGATTTTCCAAATAAGTTGTAAAATCAAACAAAAAATATAAACAAAAAACACAAAAACGTTAACATAGAACAACAGAATGAAACAGATCTTGACTCAAGAAGTGTAAACAAATTTAATCACCACTTCACCCCGAACTGGAAACAGAACAGCTCACCACCACACAAGGAAAGAAGCCAGTGATTACTTTTATATTTTATTAAAATTATAGTCCAGTACAGTAGTAGATCCACAATATAGTCTCACAAAACAGGTAAAATAAGCACTGGATCCAATAAAATCTAGTTAGCAGCAAATACAAAGCATAAAATGCAAACTCCTCTAGCGCCTCGGCTCTTCAGCCTTTACAGAGTATATTTCCTTGTGTGGTGGTGAGCAAATTTAATCACCACTTTCATCTTACTACAAACAGAGTTCATCAGAAACAAATAATTCAAATAGCATCCAATTTATAACAAAAAGTCACATGACACAAATAACTTAGCAAAACCTAAAAATAATGAATAAATAAATAAAATAACATAAAAATAGCTAACATTTATTCTTCCTTAATTTCTTAGTTTAAAAAAAAAAAAAAAACATTTTATATTATTAAGTTTATTCAACCCAGAATGCAATCTGCCCTAAGCTTTAACTGAAATTCAGCTTATTTTATTTCTAACCTAGTCTTAAAATCCCCACCCCTTAAATCAGTATAAAGCTATTCGATAACATAAAATACTTTTTATAATAATTAGATTCTCCAGATTTAATAGATTACATGCCTTTTTTTTATCCACTTCTGTAATATTCTAGTAGTCATTCCCACATAAAAAGGTGAGCAACCTGAATATTTACTATATAAACCACCCCTTAAGAATTACAATTAAAACAAAGTTTTATACCAAATTTGATCAACATGTACAAAACTGATGGATGGTCCTTCTAATATAAATCTCCATACATCACATCGAGCACCTTCATATGTCCCTTTAACTTTGTTAGTGATAGCAATTTCAAAGTATTATTCTGCAGCATGTCATTGAAACTCATACCTCTTTAATAAATCACTATTACCCTAATAATTTTCCATTTATTACTTATAGTCTGCAAAATATCATACCTATCCATTGACATGTCTAAAAAACAAACTGACAAATTGTCAGTCTGAGTAGTACTTTTGACCTCTGTTCAAACAATGAGTGATAAACTCAGCATCACAAATAAAATCATAAGGGCCAAATTCAGTAAAGCCTACACTAAATGTACACTAAGTATATACATGATATGCATGCAAGAACATCCCTACCACATTTTTTGTGCTTTCTAATCACTCAGAATGATTGCACTAAGTATACATGTAGTCTACACTTTGTGGTAACCTTTATGAATCCCTGTCAGTATTTAAAGCTGCAGGAAAATCAGTAGGAAATTAAAATTGGAGGACGAAGTTATGAGTTATGCCTCTGTTGTCTGTTCACTCAAAATGGTGTACACTTGGTGTAGGCATTACTGAATCCCAGGGATAGTCCTTAGTAATAATCCTGGAAGCTCTGATATATTGTCCCCAGAAATATTTTTTCATAAAATGAAGATGATTACTTCTATAATGTAAATAAGAGTTAGAAAAACTATCTTTCGTGTACCTCTTACACTTATTAACTTGGTCCCACTTTATAGTAATGTCTAAAAATTAAAATTAGATCCAATATTACCCAAAATACATTTAAAAAATAGTACTAGTATTCAACTAGTCAATAAATAAAATATACTAATTTCTGGATTCATTAAAAATAAAAAAAAAAATAAATCATGAATGAATCTTTTATAAAAAAAAATTTGGATAATATAATTTGGATAAAAAGGAAAATTTCAGTTTCCCACCATACTAATACAAGGCTTGCAAAAGCAGGGTCAATAGACAAGCCCATAGCAACCCCTCAAATCCATTTGTAATAAGCATTATAAAAAATATTACCCAATACAAGTTCTAAAATAGAACAATATAAATTGATTCTATTATTACCAAACTTGGTATACTTACACAAAAGTAACCTAATAAATTCAACACCGACATCCTAAGGGATACTAGGGAAAAAAGATGGAATATGTACAGTAACTAATAAAACATTATTATGTTCACTTTTAAATTCTCCTTATGTAACCTAAAAATCCAATGAACCTCAATAGATGATAATAAATTCTTCACTAATGGACTCAAAATACCATCCTTACAGATACACTATTAAAAAAGGAATATAGTGAATTTACTTTTCTTTATATATTTTTGATATAGCAGAAAAAACACTTACTGCATGCTTATCATTCAATAAAAATTAATTTAAAATCAAACCTGGGATTCAATAAACCATGTGTAAGTTATGCACAAAGCCTACATGGAGTTTACATGTATGCATGGTAGTGTGCGGCTAGCAGTAGCACTCAATATATATTCATGCCACCCACCCCATTTAAGTGAGGTTTGGTGGCTGGCAACAGTGTTGCTGGCCAGGAAACCATGTAAAAAAGCACAGATAGCAATCCTGTTTAAATCAGAGCACTGAAGATCCATGCTTTTGCACGGAATGTCACAATGATCACCAGAGCTTAACACATAGCTCTCAATCTCTTATTGCAAGGCATCTGGACAAAGGCCAACATAATGGGGACAATGACCCAGAAATAGGGAAGTATTTGACATACTTTCTCTTTAGAAATGTGCTAGAATAATGAGGGCCTTGTGTTAAGATACATGTTCTGAAGGATTTGAAGTCTGAAACCCAAATGTATGTAATTACTGAGTCACATCAGTCTTGACATCATTACAGTGATATGGCAGAAAACCACAAATTAGATAAGGAATACACTAAAAGATATAAAGCCAAAAATCTGGGCATCCTGTGAAAATCTGGACAGTTGAGAGGTATGATTGTCAAGTATATGGTCCAAACACAGTACAGGACAGTGGATCTACAGTGGAGATTTTTGTAAAATCCCATTTCTGGCATTCTGTACTGAAGTTGTGTAAATGATCTGTAAGGGTATATAGAGTGCCATCTAAAATAAATACTCAGGGGAAGCATATGTATTGAATAGAGGCACATAGATGAATTGTAGGAATGACAGGAAAAGAGGACAGGTGAAACAACATCATGCACAGCACATGACGGCATCTCAATGGAAGACAGTTATAGCAGCAACACCAATAACATATCAAAATGGTACAATAGGGACTGCAGAGTGAAAATGTGTATTATGTGTCTGTCACACAAGTTGACATAACAGTGGAGGATGTCTGTGTGAGATAAGCATCCATACATGAACAATGCAGAAGACATCTATCAGGGATGTTATATACAATTGGGGTAGGGAACATTTTTTGAAGCTGTGCAAATGATTTGCCTGAATATATGAGTGTAATCTTACCAGAGATATCCAGCAAGTGGGACACAGCTATGGCTCATGGACAACATTAGAAGAAGCATACACAATCATGGACAATATCAGAATAATACCACCAGTAATCCCACATCTCCTATTAAGTGGTGACATCCAAACTAACCCAGGACCTAATTCTGCTAACACACCCACCCTACCCCACCCTTCCAAAAACCTAAAACTAATCACACTCAACTTCCAAAGAATTTGAAACAAAGTAACTATTTTTCATGCCTGGATTGTATATATCTAACTTGATAATATCGCAGCCATAGAAACATGGCTAAAACTTCAAATTAAACACTCTTAATTCCTTCCCCAGGTTTCTGTATTCTGAGACATGATAGATTACACAAGAAAGGTGGTGGTGTTTCCCTCTTTTATGCTAGCTTCTACTGCATACCCCTTAAAGCAACAAAATCCCAGTATTCTCCACAGCAGAAGTTTTAATATTTTATCTAAAACTAAATAATTCAAAAAAACTATACACTGTAGTACTTTGCATTCCCACAGGCAATAATATACCTATCCTAAAGCACACCCTTGCCTGAATCTCCAGTACAAGCAAGAACAAAACCATTATTCTAGGAGACATAAACATCAATTGGTCTAATATCTGCTCAAAATTTCCCGCATCCCAAATTAACTTATTCTACTTCACCCAAGTAATTACATCTCCAACCAGACTCAACAAAGGAAACACAGATGATTTTGTCCTAGACTGGATACTAGCAAGTGACCCAAATAAAATCTCCTTAGCTGGCAGTTCCCAATATACTAAGTGATCATCTACCTGCCTTTGTTCTCAGAACCTCACCCTCCATACAGAATGACCACCACATCAATCGTACCCGGAATCTAGTCAGCTTTGACCCACAAACTTTCATCAACATACTAAAAACACATTAACTGGAACATCTTAAGGACTACTCCCCTGGATGATGCAGTAAATCAGTTCAAAAGCCTGTTTTTAGATACCTTAAACAAGTTTGCTCCTCCCCCCTAAGAAGCCTAAATTCAACTACACTCCCTGGCTTACAAACTCTACAAAACAAATTATGCAAACCCGAGACAAATGCTGGAAAGAATGGAAAAAAACAAAAATCCATCCACCCTACAATCTTACTGGCAACTCCATAACCATGTCAAAAAGCAAATAAAAACAGACAAAAAAGAATACCATACAAAATTTCAATCAAATGACTTGAATAATCCCCAAAAATTCTAGTCATCTTTGTCATCTCTCCTAAATACTGGCACTAAAGTAACACCCAATCCATTTCTTGACAAAAGTAACCAAGATATAGCCAATCTTTTCAAAACCCACTTTATCAATACTATATCCATCATCACTACAAATCATACACAAGTCCCTTCAACCCAGATCCACTGCACAATTCCTCTCCTAGTTCTATCTTTCCACACCCCCTAGATCCTAATAACTCACTCTCTACACCTACCTCCTCACTCTCCTTAAAACCTGACCCACTGCCACTATTAAAAGGCTTTTACTCAAACTCAAACCAGGTGGTAATGCAGCAGTTAACTTTCCCTCAGTATTCCTCAAACTTGCTGCAGATGCAAATGCATATCCCATCAGTACACTAATAAACAGATCAATCCTTAAATTCTTTATCCTACAGACTCAGAAAAAGTCTTTTATTCTACCACTCCACAAAGGTGGCACCACAGCTGATCTTTCTAACTACAATCTAATTTGCTATACTCTCTCCCCCCTATCTCTAAGATTCTAGAAAGGTACATCCAAACTCAACTCCTTGACTATCTCTCTAATAAACAAATTCTCTCACCCACACAACATGGTTTTAGACCAGGGCACAGCACAATGACTGCCTTAATCTCCTTCATGGACACAACAAGTAAAAAAGGGACTCTGGCAAATATGTTTCCTCCATATTTCTTGACCTTTCTAAAGCCTCAAATACTATTTCACATTCTCTTCTTCTTAAATGTTCTCAAATACGCCTATCCTCCACTTATCTTAATTGGTTCACTAGCTATCTAACCAACAGACAACAAGCAGTCAAATGGAATTCCTCCCTCTCTTCTTACCTAGCCAATCCCACTGGTGTCCCCCAAGGTTCAATATTAGGGCCTCTACTATATAATATATTCATCAGTAACTTATATTTATCACTCAAACATGGATCATTTATTTAATATGCAGATGATTCAACCATTATTTGTTTGGCAGGATCAATCCCCAATCTCCAAAACATCACCCAACTAGCATTCTCCACTACAGAAAATTGGCTTACTACAAACAACTTACTACTCAACCCCAACAAAACTAAACCTTGTGTTTTCCCCTAAAAAGTACTCCCCAATAAACACAGACCTTTTCAACATACTCTTACAACAATAAACCATCCACTGAAATAGTGCCTCACACAAAACTACTAGTGGTTATAATAGATGAACATCTCAAATTTCACTTACACATTGAAGGAAACAAAGACACACCAAAAACTGGACCTTCTTTATTGGCACAAGCACTTTCTTAGATCTC
The DNA here is from genome assembly GCF_019279795.1 of Protopterus annectens. Lineage (NCBI taxonomy): Eukaryota > Metazoa > Chordata > Ceratodontiformes > Protopteridae > Protopterus > Protopterus annectens. The sequence goes on along the minus strand of NC_056746.1, from coordinate 1,445,160,681 downwards.
CTTCTAAAAAGACTCTTGGTACTACCTATCTGATACCCTCTTTTACATATGGAGCCCCAATATTTACCAATCTACTCAAAACATTAAAATCTAAACTTGTTACAACAAAATTGTTAGCTTTGCAGCCGACACCCTTTATTCCACCCACCACTGCACTGTACTACATTTTTTAACTGGCTTGAACTACATCATGTATCCTACATACAACTAACCACTGCTCACAAGATATTATATAAACCCTCTATTTGTGCTGTCCTCACCTCAATATTCTCCAGCTACATACCAAAAAAGATCACTCAGATCAAAACGCCAACAGCTTCCAGAAGTTCACAAACAACAACTTCCAATTCTTATTCGGTAGCAAGAAGCCGGTACTGTCTTCCAGTACATATTAGAACTACCCAAAGCCATGTACTCTTTAAAATATCCCCACACAACTATGTCTCATCTATATGGATTTACAAATGCCCCTTCCTCTATCAAACAACCCCCTTCCATAACCCCTTTCTCATCCCCTAATTTCCATCCTGTTCATAACCATATCCTTACACTAAGTATCATTCACATCTGTATCTTCTCAGCTTTTTCTTCTTCTCTCTTATCCTAAGTATACACAACAACAACTCCTGCTACTATTTCATCCTCTCTTACAACATTCCTCAAATGTCTCTTAACTAATTTACTACACTCTGCAACCATTCCTATTTGAACAGATGTATATATTTATGTGTAAATTGTAACCCTAAGTTATCTTGCCTGTTCAACTGTATTAATCTATTCTTGACTGTCTTGTATTTGTAGCTCTTCTTTTAAGCAAATGTATTTTATTTTCTCTGTGCTACTATATGTAAACTGTAACCTTAAGATACATTGCCTCTACAATCGTTCAAGACCTCCACTGAAAATGGGCTATCTTGCCCAGTGGACTCTCCTGGTAACCAAATGGCAATAAATAAATATAATATGCAATTTAGAATGATGAGAGAGGGTTCTGCACAAACACACTTGTACAACTATTATGACATGTCTGCACCCTGTGAAGGTAATCATGCACACTGTCCTGACAGTGTAACATCTGCTGGAGGTGTTAAGAAAGACACTGCTATACCTGTATATGACATTATGATCAATACAGGCTAGTGGACTGGTGTGCAATACACAGACACACACACACACACACACACATATATATATATATATATATATATATATATATATATATATATATATGTGTGTGTGTGTGTGTGTGTGTGTATCAGTCAAGCAACATGGGCCTGGACATTGAACTCACCATCCCTGACAGGTGGGGAAAGAACAGAAAAGCATTATGCATAACAGTCTGTACTCTCTCTATTTCATACTAACACAGCTGCAGGATGTCTGCTGTCCTAAATTCTTCCAACCAACAGTTGAGAGTATCCCTTCTTCTCCTCTGTAGGTCATTCAAATAATGCCTACATTGCTCTACAATATACAGGAAACCAGTGGCACTGAATACATCCTGGGCCAAACTACTCCACACCTCAAACTTGTACTGGGAGCCAGAATAGTCCTCCTGCGGAAGACCTTGGCTGTGGTGCTTTACCAGGAGTCCAGTAAATATCCTGGACTCCTGGACACCCCACCTCTGTGCCCTAAACCTGGCACCTTCCTAACTAATGCCAGCCATGTCTACCAGCAGAACTAGAGCAATGGGGACTGATGCTTTCCTGCCAATTCCAGTTTTCATGTTTACTGGTAGTGCGCAAACCCAAGCAATGTGTTTGTGAGATGTTAAGTGGAGAGTGGCAGTGCCAAGCAGTGAGGAATTAAATAATTGCAACTGGAAGGTTAATCTGACAATTTGCCTTAGTTTGAGGGGTGTCTACTGATGTAGCCTGGAAAATGGAAGGTAAATGTTAGCTGAGTTAGGTTTGCAGATATGCACTGGGGGCATAAATGTAATGACTTCACACATTTGTTTTTACCTTTATACACTGAGGAAATTGATTTTTAGACTGTGGGATTCAAACCTATGCATAAAGGACAAACATTCTCTTCTATAGCATTGATTTTTCCATCTTTGCCACAGAAGAAGTGCTGCTCAGACATAGTCAGGAATCATACATGAAATACAGGTGAGAGTTTGAGCTGTTACATATGTACGTGTGTGACCTGATAGGTTACTGGATATAGATCCAGCTGTGTACGTGTCTTATGTAATTGTGAAGGCCATGCAAGTCCAGATAGCAGAATTATTTTCAGAGAAATATAGTAGACAGTATACCCTCAGTCATACAGCTGAAAACACAACAATGGTGTGTCATCCCTCATACATATAATTCATATCAGCTCCGCTATTTAATGTATTATAAGTGAGACTGCATATAATGGGAAGTGGAACAACAGTAAAAGTATATGGAATATTCTGTATTAAAACCCATGACCATGTGTATGGCAGCCCTACACTTACACCTGTTGCCACAAGAATGCTGAAATAACACTTGCCTATTTTTCATTTCATTGCTATAAACTGCACTGTCACAACAGTAAAAAACAGTTGCATACCTTGTACTAGAACACAGGACCATGCATACTCTAACGCTGCATTTAAAATTGCTGCCACAGGACTAGTTACAATATATTCCCTAATTTAGTAATCATTCTTAAAGTCTCTGTGTTGTGCCACAAAGCGGGTTTTCGAGGTGCCCAACAAAAATTAATCGAATGTAGCCGGTTTCTATTTTTGATTGTTTGTTCCTGTCTGCAGGTGTTCTGTCTACTTCCTCAGTGGTCCAGTAGTCCCACTCTGCATACTGCTGTGCTTCTTGCAAACGAGATAAGCACAGCCAAACCTGATATTCATTTCCTCCATTTTCTGTGATTGCGCTAAGCACCATATCATGCAAACACTGCTCCCCCCACAAAAATAAATAAGAAAGTAAAGGAAAAAAGGAGAAGTAATTGAAATGAGGAAAATCAATTTATGACACACACTAGAAAATGTTGGTTCACATGAGATATTTCTACAAAGATCTGGATTTGAACTCTCACTCCAGTGAACCTTCAGAACACATGGAATGTGCCTTATACTTCTTTGCCACACAAACAGCTTTGCAACAAAGAACTAAAATCATTCTGCATACAATCAACGGCAACATCATCTATAGTAATATGAAACCATGCAACTGTTATTTAGACATTTATTATTGTTGGAAGTAGTGCATCAAGTGATCACGCAAACAGTTATGATTATTGCTTGCAAATATAAAGCTCTGTTCTTACTTCTCTGTGTTTGTTGGTCATTATTCTCTTAGCTGACCAGTAGTCTGAGATGTGCAGTCTGTAAGCTATTCTACATCATTGGTCTTAAAATGTGTGAGGATATTAAATGGGAATAATATCATATGCACTTTCCAACAAATGAAGGGAAGGTTGCATGTTAATGAACAGAACCTGTGAATTGCATGCTGCTTACTTACATTTCCAACCTTACATCTAACACTTTGTAAGTCTAAAATGGGATGTAGGGCAGCCTGCAGTGCTGTTGTGTTTTCCTTCTCCCAAGCAGTAATTATTCACAGTTGCACTCAATTAAAAACAAGCACAGAGGGAGTGCCTGCACTAAGTTTATATCTCCTACACAGAGAAAAGTATTTGGGATTCAGCAATTCTAATCACTTCACACCTCATTTGCATATTCACCATGCTAACAACCCTGAATCTGCACCATATAAAAAGGTAAACATGTAGCTAAGAAAACTGAAGGTGAGAAGACTTGTTTATGTGGAGAACAAAGAACAGAGGCTATTACTTTGGGATATATCTGCACACAGGATTACTGAACTTGAGAAGGTATGCTTGCATTTTGACAGCTACATACTGCATAAGCTGGAATGTAATTAATTAAAATCTGAAACACAGGCTTTTACACTTTTATTTGTAAGCATTAGTTAGAAGTGCACTGATACCATGGTCATGTGGGTCTAGTTTACCTTATCAAAAAACCAAGTCAGCGAACGCCTGTTTGCCAACCAATAAACAGTGAATGCTCACATCTTCGAATGGCCACTGCAGAAAAATTTTTCCTAGGGGAATAAAATTGCATGGCCATCATCTGGAATTTGCCCCTTTCCCAACTGTAATGCAATCTTGGAGTTGGTATATTTAGTTTGGGGGGTGTGGAGGGCTTTGCCAAACACTTTGAAGGGTTTGAAATATTGTCTCATTTTTGGTTGGCCAAGCATTTTTTTCCCATTAGGAAAAAAATTCACTGAAGTGGCCATTTGAAAACATGAGAGTCCACAATTTACTGGTCGGTGAACAGGGGTTCGCTGGCTAGGTTTTTCAATAAGGTAATATAGACCCTGGGCATGTTTGTCAAGGCATTTCACAGGTATATATGATTGCCAATACCTTAAAATGGAATGTTCTGTGATAAAGCTGTAGACATGTTTCAGGGACAGTTCATTTGATAGCCCTTTTTGCATTTCAAAGACGGTTTGTTCGCAACATGTGTCACCTGCCTGTTCTTGGGGGGGGGGGGGCAAAGCTGCATTTCTGTTATGGCACAAACATGGATATGTTGCTATCGTTACTCTCCTTTTTTTTTCAGCCAGCATGTTGTTCGTATTTTAACTCTCTAGACTGTTTTATGTTTCGCCAGTGGGTAATACTGAAATGCTACCTTTTCTGTTTTATCTGAAAATAGTCATTTTGTAGTTATGTGATACTTATGTGTATTATCCTTCTGTTGTCTTTTAGGACACCTAGGACTATGCCACCCAGGCATCTCAATCCTTGAAGACCACCCTTCATTGATACTGAAAACCAAGTTATCATCGACACTTTTAGGCAACATGGTGGATTTTTGCTTGAAAGGGGGATGAGGAAATATGTCACGCAGAATGAAAATTTGGAGGCAGACTGTCGATGATGTTAATACTGTAGGTGGCCACAGCAGGACATGTGAGCAGGTGGATTCACTTTACATGCAAGACATTTTAAAACGTCGAAATTCATATGGCTGAGACCATATAATTGACGTTTTAAAACATTGAACCTGTAAAGCAAACACAAAAACACAAAAAAAATTTCTAGGATGTTTTTGTAGGGTGCAAGCCCCCCCCCCACACCTCCCGCTATATAAATATACCAACTCCGAGATCGCACTACAGTGAGGAAAAGGGAAAATTACCAGTTCTGTGCTGTATGGAGATCTCCACTTTACACGTTAGATGTTTTAAAACGTCAATTATATAGTCTCGGCCATATGAATTTCAATGTTTTAAAATGTCGAGCATGTAAAGTGAATCTGAGCAGGTTCACCATATGGCCTCTGACATGATGTGCACAGAGGAGAGCAGCTGCAGTGGGCCATTATCGGATGGGTACCAGGGCTTCTATAGAGTCACCACTAACACCAAATGAAAAGTTCCTGTCCACTGTCCAAGATCCAAGCAGCTCCCAGGAAAGTGCAGAACAGCATGCCCTTGACATCTGTGTGACAGTTTCAGGGACATTAAGCATGCCCCAAGAAGAACTTCCAGGTAGGCTTTAGTATCTCAGTTGTTGAATATTGTTGCATAGTAAAACAATTGAAATCGATATGTTACTTCTGCTTCACAAGAATTTTTTTTTTTGGGGGGGTTGAAGATTGCTACATTTAACAACACATTCTGCCTGGTTAGCTTAGTTGGAGTTGTCATCCAAGTTCTTTTTGAAATTATAGTTAATGGACATATAAAGGGGTAAAAGTATTACCTCCTGTGTAACTTAATTGTGATGATGTTGTCCTTACCTTTTGCTTAACTTCCTCAAGGACCATCAGGCTTGCAGGGGATAGCTTCATCTGCAGATAGTAAGTGAAACATTGTTTTGTCTATTCTGATGAGCAATGTAAAGAAATATTTTAGCGTGTGATGTTGATGTCAGGACTGTTGTGTGTATTGCTGTTCTGTCTAAGAGTGGCAGCACTGTTGTTTTGTTAGCATATATTGGGGTATAGTGGTTTAGGTATTAATTGCTCATATGTCTGTTGCTTATTATCACAGGTGACCCTGATAGTGGAAGTGTGGGGCTTCTACCACCTGATGTCAGTGTATCAGCAGACTCTGATGATGGTAGCTAAACAGAGGCAAAGTCAGGGGGGGTGCAGAGGTTGAATCTGACACTGAGGTTGACATACAGCCATCCACTGCAATTCCATTGGACACAAAGAGTAGGCCTATGCCTACCTATTCCAGTGAGCCCTCAGATATTGGACAGATGGAGGGCAAGGAAATTGATCAGGGGTTCAGTGCCTGTTGACTCTGGCCATGCAGGAGGGTTGTTAGGGATGCTTGGAGGAGGCCTGCTGTCCAAACTCCACCTGATCCAGATGTGTCTGCCCATGCCACTCAATGTATGTTTAGGGCTGTCATGGAAGTACAGGCATGTTCCCATAGGTGCTTCAGAGAAATGCTTAGGGTTGTAGATGTGGCACAGGCTGATATGCATGACTTCATCCACCATGTTGCCGATGAAATAGATCAATATCCAGTAAAACAAGAGTGGCCTGTGATTTATGCTGGAAATGACAATTCTGAATCTCAAGCATCTCAGCCTAGTGACACCAATAACAGTGATGTGTACATGCTTAGACAGCATGTGCAACCCCTTGCTCACATTGTATCAGTGCCATAATGTCACCTGAGTTATGTTGCCTGATGTGCTTCACCAAGATGTATGAGTACATAAGCATACATTGTACATAGCCCTATGAAATTTCTCTATGCAGGAAGTGACAATAGAGATACTTATCAGGCAGTCTGAGCAGAGGATTACAAATCTGCACTACATCTTGTAGCCAAGTGTAAAAGGTTTGATTGCTTCTTGCTCCATTTGCCTATTGTGGGACTCGTCAAGTGCTCCTTTGTCATCAATGAAAATGACTCTTGTGTCTTGCGGGCTTACATGGTTAAAAAAGAAGAAAAAAAAAATAAAAATGTCAGATTTGGGATTCATTGTCACTGTCAGTTTGCTGTGTGGACACAAAAGTAATAAAAACCCTGTGTCTTGCACACTACTTGACAGCTGATGGAATTCTAGTGTTTCTGTTGACATACCATTGTCAGAGGACATGAGGTGGGACCTCACGCAGACTCTGTCACAATTTGCTGTGAGGAAAAGTTTAGTATGTATAGCCCCTTTCAATCTATCTTGCTGTTATAAAATTAGTGGTTCTCCTCTCAGACAGCCAAACTTTAATTTACTCCACTTTCATATCTAACTGCTTAACCCATTTTCCCATCTTTCCTTTAAAATCTGCAACATCTATTTTGAAGACCACCAATTATTGGAGAGTCCAAGTTCTGCCTCTCAGTAGTCAACTTAGGATTAGTGCTTCTGTTTTCTCCTGGTGAGAGAAGGAGCACAGATATATTATTTCCTGGTGACTACTGATCACCAGAAACCTAATAACGCTTCACAAATGACAGCTTGGAATTTGTGCTTATATTCTGCTCCTGGTGAGAGAGGGAGCAGAATGCTTTGATTCCAGGCTGTTTCTGGTTGGGCAGTGAGTGTCTGTACTTGATGTTCCTGATCAGTCTGGTTGCTATTCAAGGCATTTAACAGGAAAGGTTTATGACAAGCCTACAGATGCTTGCACTAACTGGGACAAGACTGTGAATCACCAACCAGGCTGTGGCCTGCTTCTTATCTTGGGATTGGTGGTACTGTTTTTCTTCTGGTGAGAGAAGCAGCAAGATTATTTATCGCAGTAGAGTGAAGCTATGGTGAGATCAGCACTAGTAATAGGCAGGCAGTAGCCATTCAAGCGAATCCCCTCTTTTCATCATTCATGACAAGCTAATAATTTGTTTTCAGTAACTACTGCTTGAGTTCTTTCTAACTTCGGAATATCTACCTAAATATAGTTTAATATAAATATAAGATTGTATAATACAAATGTCAGCTATAATAGCATAGAATGCAACTTTCTGGTGTACTGTAAGTCTTGTATTTTTTTTTGCATAATTTCTTGTATACGTTTTGTATAACTTTTTTTGTATAAGTTTTGCATAATCTCTATATGTGGAGCTTTTCTCCCCAGGCCTCTGCTAAAAATGGGTCTTATCCCAGTCGGACTTTCCTGTTAAACAAATGTAAAATAAAATAAATAAATGCTTCATCCTTAAATTTTCCGGGTTTACTTATTAGTTCCCCCTCAAGTGTTTGGCAATGCCCAGTATAAACACAGACACCTTGAGTGACATTTTCCTGTAAAGACATGATTGAAATTTCACCAATATCTAGCTGCACTGGCAAGCACTGTCCCCAGAGTTTCAAACCACATACTTCTGACTCTTTAATTAATAAAAAAGGGTCTGTTGCCATGAATATAAACTTTTTCGCTATCTCCATTACCAGCTTGGTGGATATGGGCATCCGGAGACAATGCAGAAATTGCCTCATGTTTACTGACAACCAGTTAATTCTCAAACAAACTGATATGCAAGTGAGAGATGTATTTACATAATGTCACTGGAGCAAAGATCTCACATAAAAGTACTTCTGTTGTCAATAAAGTTGTCAGTTGTACACATGCTGTACCCATTACACGCAATTCAAAGAAGATATATTGACCTATGTATGCTTAGGCACTTAAATGTAACCTTCCTAACCCCCCAAGACCTCTTAGATGAAGTGCACATAACAAATACCCTCAGCAGCCCCAAATGCACTCTTTCAAAACAACACCCACATCAACACACAGAGCCACATCGCATGGAGCCTCTACTTTTAAGCCAATAAGGCAAGTCACCACACAATCCAACATTCTGCTCATTGTAGACTCCATTATGAGACACACTGATGTCCCTCTCAGCATGCTGAATAAGGAGAAAGTCATGGTCAGTTGCTAATCAAGGGCTATGATCTGATTCATTACAGATGTACTCAAGTCATTGGACCACAAATACCAATATGACTCAGTCATAGTCCATGTTGATGTACATGACATGAAACATATCTTGCTACATTATATGAAGACACACAACATAGAGCTCTCAGAATATGTGTCTCAGGCTGGTATAAGCCTAGCATTGAGCAGCATTTTACCTTCTCCAAGGATGATGCCACAACATGAGAAAAAGATGACTAACTTTAATAATGGGCTTAGTTTCTGGTGTCATTCTAAGGGGGTGCAATATTTGTCAGCATGGAAGGAGATGATCAACAGACCATGCTGCTTTGCCAGGGATGGTCTGCACGTGTCCCCTCTAGGCTTTTAAATATTAGCTGAAACACTGCCTTCCCCCATCTTGCCTTTTTTACGCAATGCCAAACTGAAAGTACTTCTGACATAGCAAATGAAACCCAAGAAAATATAAAGGTATTACTGCTCAATGCTAGCAGTCTAGACAAAAAACTCCACTCCCTAGAAGCTGATGTCTGCAGCCACTGAGTCATGGTTTAAAGCCGTGGAGAGCACACATGCAGTGCAAGGTTACAATTCCTTCTACACATTTAGACCAGCTACTATACAGACAGGGACTAAAGGTGGAGGTGTCTCAATTTACATCAGAAATAACTGATGACCTCAAGGCTGGTCAAACAGGACAATGCACTTGAGCTACTCCATGTTCAAATCACCATAGGGAAAATACAATACCACTTCCTTGCAAGTTATAGGTCCCCCTCTATAACCCAGGAAACTCATAATACATATTTAAACTTATTGGAAACACTCACGATTCAACCCAATACCATATTCATGGACAACCTTAATTGTCCCAGTATTAATTGGGAATCATATATGACACCAAACGTACAGGCACAGAGATTCCTGGATTTTGTAAACACAAATTCCCTGGGCCAGATTGTTAATACAAAGTCATGGGTGCAACCATACTGGATCTGGTCCTCACTAATATGGGAGAATGCTGCATATCCCCTAGTGTAATGCCTTCCCTAGTAAGGTCAGACCACAAAATGGTCTCCATTGAAATAAAAATAAAACCTGGATCCCCAGCTAACTCTGGAATATTCAGAACTACTCGAAGACTAACTTCCTGTGATTAAGTGATAACATTTCAAGCCCCCATAAACCCGGAGAACACTGTTGTCTATGCAGAACTTTTCAAAGAAACCCTAAACAAGCATGTTAATAGCTGCATAGAGGAAGCTGTACCTGCCAGGAAGAAGTACAGAACTAACTCAGAAAACAAGCCACCCTGGTGGAATCACAAAATTAATAGGCTGTATAACAGAAAGGAGAAAATCTTGGCAAAAATTAGGAGGTGCAGTACCCAGCAGGATAAAAGCAGTCTCATCAAACCAAACAACTCAGTGGACAAATAAAGTCTGCCAAAGCCAAATTCCACCGCAGATTAACATAAGCCAGGAAATTATGTTTGTTTCTTGTGATATACAGAGTCTTTTTTTCTGCAATACCACATGAGGATGGGTTGATGTGGTTTGATGATGTGGTGTTTAGATTTAGCAATTTATCCAAATTGGCATCTTTGGTCGATCAGTTTATGGAGCTTGTACTCACGAACAATTTAATTTCTTTTTGTGGTGAAATTTTTAAACAACTGTCAGATGTTGCTATGGGGGCTGTTTGTGCCCCCATACTTGCTGTATGTTACTTAAATGGGAATTAGACATTTTGTTTCAGTTTCCCTTTTTTAAACAATGTGTGGGCTATTATAGATATTTAGGTGATTGACTATGGCAGGGAGATCAAGTGCTTTTTGATGGGTTTCTTGCTTTGATGGAAAGGAGCACTAACTTTTTGAAATTTACCCATCATGTGGGGGAATATGAGATCAATTATTTAGATATTACCCTGTGTAGATTATCCAATGGTGAAACTGAAAGTAAGATTTATAGAAAACCCACTTTTTTAAGAGTTTTTTAATATTTTTCTAGTTGTCATCCATTTCACCACAAAAAAGGTATTGTTAAAAGTCAATATATTAGCATGTCCAGATTGACCTCTGATCATAAGGCTTGTTGTGAAGAATTTGTTAGTCTTAAAAACATGTTTTTAGATCGGGGGTATCCTGTAACTATTCTGGACACCATTGAAATGTAAGTTTGGGCTGGCAGAAATTATAGATATGGTGCCATAATTAAGCAGGGTTTGGGGCAAATAAATAGCTTGCCACCTGTGACAAAGCTTCAGTTAAAACTGGTAATAATATGGTGTTACAATACTCATTGAATACAAAAAATATCGAAAAAATTATATGTAAAAACTGGGATCTTTTTTGTTGTGATGAGACTACCAAAAATGTATCTATGGTTGGTCCTGTTTTTACATACAGGAGGAAACCTAATATTAAAAATATTTTGGAAAGACCCCCAGAAATCAATCATAAGGTATTTCCTGTTACCTTGATGTATGGTAGATGTCATCAGTGTGGCTATATTGAAAGTCACTATTCAAGAAAGCTATGTGGTAAAATTCATAACAGGGGTTAAGGGGGGAAGTTTTATTGTCACACAAAGAGCGTGGTTTACCTTGCTTTTTGCAGATGGTGCCATGCTTTTTATGAAAGGAATACAGTGAATGGTCTTCATGCAGGATTTATTAGCATATACATAGTATAGAAAGGAAACACAACAAAAAGTGCCCTAGCTAGACCTTCTTTGGTCTGCGAGGGCTTTGTAAAATTTAAGTTTTTGGTTCTTCAAGTGCCGGTGTTTCCATATTTAGTGGACTGGAGAAATAAATTGTTAACAGAATGAGATGTTTTGGCAGATCAGGCTTGATGTGACTACTCCCCCAGGTACTAATGAGAACATTTCAATTACTAGTGAATTGCGAAGGAGAGGTAGTAAGCTATGAATTATGTTTAATTAATACTATATCTTCTGTTTAACAAATTGATATGTATTTAGATGTATTTTTAACTTCACAATTTCAGATTTTTAACATGAACTGTGTTTAGCGGGTTTTATGACTATCTACAACATGACTGGTGAATTTGGAGATGTATCTATGACATTGATGGTATTTAAAACTGTGTATTTGTGAATATTTTTTATGGTTCTGAAGATATCTTATGAAATTTTAGGATGAAAGCGCTAAACCTTTTCTTCCTGAATAAAACCTACTGGCCAACAAAATCAACTCCAACTTTAACCCTCTCTCTCCCCTCAACCTTCCTTCAGGAAATACTATAAAATTTGACTCACCCCCGCTATCACTAGTGAACAGGTCCTTATTGCTCTAAGGCCCAGGATGCCTTCTAAATAACGTGAAACAAGATCTATCATGCCCTCTGGAATTGCCATTTAACTGTAGCCTCCAAACATGCTTCATGCCTCATGAATGCAGAACAGCAACAGTCATCCCTCTTCATGAAGGTGGGCCATCTACAGATCTTGGAAACTACAAACCCATAAGTCTCACTAGTCTTATATGCAAAGCCATGGAAAGAATTATCATGGAAATGATCAATAATTATATAGTAAACCTCCAGACACTGGACCCAACCCAGTTTGGTTTCATCAAGGGCAAGTCATGCCTACTCAATGTGGTGGACTCCGTCGAGAAGGTCAGCAAAGCAATGGATGAGGGCAAAATGGTTAACACTACCTTCTTTGACCTGGTCAAAGCATGTGACACAATACCCCACCTGGACAATGTTGACAAATTCAAGAGGTTCTGTACAAACCCATATGTAACCCATTGAATAGCCAAATGGCTCACAATAAAACCCAGGAAGTTAGAACTGGGGAGTCCATAAGTTCATAGGTTCATACTAGGCTATCTGCCCTAGGGCATTTATAAGCCTAGCCAGAATGTGTTTGGCTTTCGCCACCCATTTTAAATTAATTTTGCTGTGCTCTTTTTCGAGGTTAGTATACTGTGCCTCTGTCTAACAGTGACACAGAAGTGATACCTGGGGTAAACCCCCTACAAAGCGGCCAGTCACATGTGGAGTCCCTCAGGGACTGGTCCTTGGACAGCTCCTTTTTAGCATTTACTTCTCTGAAGTCAAGGCCAATGTCAATGGTCACTGGCTGATTAAATTTGCAGATGATTGCAAATAGGTCTCTATAAAACAATAAAATGGCTCAAAGGTATAGAGAGGTGCAAAAATGAAGAACTGTAAAAAGACAAATTGCAACAATCTTACACACAACTAAAAAATTTTATTGAAAAACACACAGAAACGTAAGCGCTTTCATGATTGTAATCATTGCTTCATCAGACAAATGTTTAACATAACAGAAACCATTTAAATATTGTTCCAAGGGAATCAGCTGATATTCGCAAACCAATCACAAAAGGTTCAACATTTAAACTCTGCAATAAACAATAAGAAATGTAAGTAAAAGGGGTTAAAGGTACCTATGCAATACAACTAATAAAAACATAACATTTGTATATATATATATATATATATATATATATATATATATATATATATATATATATATATATACCGAACACCATATATATACACACTACACGTACACTACAACACATATCCACTAGCCCTAACCCAAACCCTAACCCAAAGGTCCGACACTACCGCACACTCTCCCTACCTGCACCCTAACCCTAACTCACTTACACACCCCAAATGATCGACACTACAAACCACAGGTAAGGGGTTTTAAATTCGCTAATCTCCCTACCATGTTCAGGTAACCCTAACTCACTTACACATGAACCCCATCCGACACTGCACACTCACCTATCACACACCTAACCCTACATCCCTGAGTATTGCACACTTACCTGTCCGCTACTCCTAAATCCCTCACTATCTGTACTTACCAGGTCGCTTACATCTTGTCGGTCTTCCGTCTGTCGATTCGTGTCGGTCATGCGGTGTCGGTCTTGTCGGTGATTTCACTGTCGCGAATCTTTCGTCATTAGAAGGAGACCCATATATATATATTTATATATATATATATGTACATATTCATTAAATACATATGTATTATATAAAAAACTGCTAAAAGCCTGATAGAACACAATACAATATGAAAGGATGTATAAATAACCCAGGCAGGCATAGAGTGTATAAAATAGCAGGAATAAAACAACATATATATCTATATATATATATATATATATATATATATATATATAAAATATATATATGTATAAATATTCCTAGACTAAACTATATGCAAAATGTACAAAAATATACTTAAAATAAATTTGTATATATAATAAATAATAAGAAAAAGGACGTCCAAAGCTAAAAATGCTTAAGACGGCGTGATTTGAGAAAAGGTTTAAATGGCACTCCATCTCTTAAACCTTTTCTTAAATCACGCCGTCTTAAGCATCTTACAATTTTATTTTAAGCATATTTATGTACATTTTGCATATAGTTTAGTCTAGGAATATTTATACATATATATATATATATATATATATATATATATATATATATATATATATATATTGTTTTATTCCTGCTATTTTATACACTCTATGCCTGCCTGGGTTATTTATACATCCTTCCATATTTTATTGTGTTCTATCAGGTTTTTAGCAGTTTTTTATATAATACATATGTATTTAATGAATATGTACATATATATATATATATATATATATATATATATATATATATATGTATATATACAAATGCTATGTTTTTAGATGTTTTTATTAGTTGTATTGCATAGGTACCTTATCTCCTTTTACTTACATTTCTTATTGTTTACTGCAGAATTTAAATGTTGAACCTTTTGTGATTGGTTTGTGAATATCAGCTGATTCCCTTGGAATGATATTTAAATGGTTTCTGTTATGTTAAACATTTGTCTGATGAAGCAATGATTACAATCATGAAAGTACTTACATTTCTATGTATTTTTCAATAACATTTATGTTAATTGTGTGTAAGATTGTTGCAATTTGTCTTTTTACATATTGCAAATTAGGAGCTATCACTGAATCCCGCACTGATACAAATGTTCTCATGGAAGGGATGACAGAGACAAACAACTGGTATCAGAGCCACGGACTAAAACTAATGGGCAATAAATGCATAATAGTATCCTTTGGGAAGTCATCCACCCTGGTAACTATCATTTTGACAACACTCCCCTTAGAACTAGCCCAACAGTCAGAGACACACATAGCAGTAATCTAGCCTTTGACCATCACATGTCTATAACAGTGCGGAAATCATTCTATGTTGCGCAACTTATAAACAAAGGTATGGCATCTAGACCTAGTATAGAGTAGAATGGCCTCTTTGTATGTATCTAACCAGGCATATCCAACAAATGGAATGTCCACAAAAGTTCTTCAATAAAAGAATACAGACTGTAGGTAAAATGTCCTATGCAGACTGCCTCACAACCCTATCCCTGTATTCTGTCTCCTACAGGTTGTTGAGGGAAGATCTATGCCTGGCATACATGGCATTGTCATACCCCACTCTGATGGACTTCCTGCATATCCACAAACAAACAGCACCAGAATTACCCATTCTAAAGACTTGATTCTTACCTATGATATAAATATGACTTGCTGGAGAGACAGGTATATATCCCAGAGACTACCCCATCTCTGGAACACGCTCCCCATCCATGCAAAGCAGAGTTCCTCCCTAACCAAATTGAAGTGCAACTTGAACAACTGCATGGGGAACAGGAAATTCATCCCTGGCTTGGCACCTATGTCTGTAATGGACACAGGCAAACTACAAATAGTTCATCTCCCAGGACCCTGCTTGTAAATGTTTCATCTCCCAAGCCACTGCTTACCCTTATCAAGGGTACCAGACTTTGCCAGAAATTTAGGATGTATGGCTAGGCTTAAAAAGGCCCTTGTGTTTGTTAGCCTAGTAAACACCTATGAACCTACATGTATGCAAACCATAGCTCCCAGTATTTGTGGGAAGGAAATGTAACAGAAGCTACACACACACACACACACACACACACACACACACACACACACACACACACACACACACACACACACACACAGACAAAGACACACAGACACACACACACACACACACACACACACACACACACACACACACACACACACACACACACACACACACACACACACACACACACACACACACACACACACACACACACACACACACACACACACATACACAGTCTGGGTGGCTGTCTCTCCTGTTGTGTGGAAAAATGAATATGTTCATCCAACTGTAGAAGTGCCGTATCAAGAAAAATATTTCATTTTCTGCAGGCATATGCCTGTAAAATACTCATTCTGCTCCCTGTTTGTTACTTGAAGGTCACTATAGCAAGTATGGTAACAGTTGCCTAAACCTTAAAGCCCACCAGTATAGGAAGTGCGTGAATTTCTATGGATCCTGCTTGTGGATGATGCATGTCAACCAATGCCTGAAATATATCTCTACCCATTTGAACAATGTCTGTCCTAGCTGGTTCATCATAGGTAGGTAGGTACTAACTGCTCTGCTCTCTCTTTTAAAGCCTAGCCAGTTATCCCTAGTATCCCTGAGAGATCTGTATCTTGTGTATCTTGTGTTGTAAAACAACTTACCCAACCCCACCCTCCCCTCCCCTTAGGCCCACCTCCCAACCCCAGGCCACCCTCTCCTCCCTAAAATATGGGTTCATAGGTTAGTACTAAAAGCTAACTGCCCTGCCAGCCATTTTTAGCCTAGCCCAGCCAATCCTGTTGAGACTCAAACCCCACACCTTGTGCTTGTAAGCTAAACACCTTAACCATTAGGCCACCCTCCCAGTGTGGAATGTAAATCATTGTAACTACTGCTTTTGTTCAAGATACCTGCAACTACATCACAATGAACAGGAGCATACCTATTCTTGGGGTACTTCCTGTGCAAAGACATGCATATTATAAAAGATGGCTATCAATATCAGTCATAATGACATCATTCTCATTGACGCATGTTTATCTTTGTACAATTTCATATCCATAGTCCTAGTCTTTCAACTGTGTGTTCCTTTTTCTTTTAGCAATAATGTGTTGATATGCATGCCCTTTCTTAACCCAACATTTAAATTGCTTAACTATACTCATGCAATTTCACACTAGTACTGTACATAAATATGTAAATATCATTTTTTTGTTAATTCTTGGTTTGTGATTATATTTGTTTATTCATATTTTGGAAGAGCTTCTGCCTAAACACCCCTTGTTCCATAGGGCTGACCAAGTTAAACTGCAAATAAATCAGTAAATAAGTAAGCAAATAAATAAGCTGATAAATAAAGCTAAGCAATAACACCTTCAGACAGTTTTTCTCAAAGTTAAATTATCTAGCTTGTGAAGAAGCTTCACAGACTTATGGTCATCCAGCAGAAGTGCTATTTTCAAATCTGTATCCCTTCCAGTAGGCTTACTGTTCTTAGAATCAGCTGTGTGCTCCACTAAATATACCTCCAAAGCACCTTCATCTATTACTATGCATAATAGCCTTTCAGCTTTAAACTGAACCCCAAAGGTGTGAGCCCAGACACCATCCAACCATCCCATTGTCTCCTAAACCAAATAATCAGATAGATATTATTCCTCCAAAACACCTCATCTATCCCTAAACTCAGTATAAAATAGCCATCCAGATTGTAGTTAGAACTCGCCATCTGACCATCTCAGTGTCTCTTTAACCAAATAATCAAATAACTATGATTGCAGCAAAACATCTCATCTATCAGTCTGCAAAAAAAAAACTCTCCAGATTCAAGGTAGGGCTCAAAAGTGTGAACCTAGACATTGTCCAATCATCTCATTGTCTCTTAAAACAAAGAATCAAACAGCTATGCATGTGATAATATAGCACCATCTGTACTTCTGCAAAATTTGTACATAAAGCATTCACACAGCTGAGCAGGCTTTGCTAATGCACCTCTTACTAGAATCACCCTACTGGCTCCTTTACTAGATTAATAACTAAACCTAACCAGCTGCACTAAACTAATATGTTTAAAACCCTAGTAGTCTTAATTTCTGTGCTGTTTACCCCTGGAAACTACACACTTAAGGTATGTGGGGTTTTAGAAGCTTGCTCTAAAGTTAATTCACAAAAGAGCTTACCAACCTTTTCAACACACAATTTTTTATTTTCTTTAGCAACCAAAAATAGTTAACTTTGCAATTCTTCTTACTTAATGGCCTCCTTCAGAGCTCTTTTTCACTGACTACTGTGTGTGAAACTATGCATCACCCTACACAGAATAAAAAATAAGTCTGATCAAGTGGACAGCTTCAGACACTTTAATGTTAAATGTTGAAAAAACACACAAAAGGCGTCCGCATGAGCAGATTTATTTTTATTTTTTGGATTTAATTGTCTGGTCAGTTACAACTCCTTTGTTTGGTTCTTTAAAGTATCAGCCTACACAGGCTGACCTTGCTGCATTTGGGCTCACTTCACTATCCTCCCCTACCCTACCTCCAATTCCCACACACCTTCTTACATTACATTTAAAGCTAACCAACCACACCCACCTTGACATATCCAATCACACAACCAGAACTTAACACTTCACCTCCTAAACACAATGCATACAATTATACGCCCCTCAAACCTTCCATCCAAATAAACATACCACCTCTTCTATACATCAGTCACATAACATATCACTTCCTCTCTCATATTTGTTGCACAATTATTTTACCTCTTCTAACCCACTATCAACAGATCACCTACTCTCACTCACTCTCTTTCCATCTCTACTCTGTGTCACCTCTTTCCATCCATCATCTTACTACACAGCTTCATTCTCATTGGTCAAACAGCAGTAAGTCTATTAGTGCATAACAAGATATCTGGCTTTTATTATAACTTACCATACTTCTCAACCTACTACATAACAACCTATCATCAGCAATTAATGGCAGTCTCTCTAACCCAATAACCAAACTACATACTCCTGCCAAGCTTTAAAACCCACAAGCACTGTCACATACTTTACCTACCCCATCTCATAAGTTCTGAATTCCTCTCTTACTCACACTCTGTTTTCAGTCAACTCCCACCCCCACCTATTCTCAGGTTACATTCTCATACACATCTCACACCCCCACAACCTTCGCACCTACTCCCCACACTTCTCATAACCACTAAACATGACTACAGTCTCCATCCTCTACAGTACCAAGTTGTACCCAATACTATTCTAATATTTCAACTAAGCTTGTCACTCAAGTACTAATACTAAGCCCTCTTCTTCTACGTACTAAACACCCTACCATACAAACCTTAATCCTGTCCATTCTATACCCACATGTCCATTATAACTCAAACATAAGTTCATAGTTACATAGGTTGTTACTAATCTAATGACCACTAGGGCTTTTATAAGCCTAGCCATGCACCCCAACCTAATATTGTCCTGAATACCATGGGTATCTATTAGGAGGGAGACAATGTTAGAAAGGAGGTAGCTAAGGGACTTGTGAATGGGGACTGTTAATTGGTGAACCATTATACTTAATGATGGCTTCTGTCTATCAGAGACATGGGAATCAGATTGGGGGTGACTATGCAATTTCCCATCCAATGGTCAAGGTTTTGTTTGGAAAGGATCAGAGATGAACTCTGTCTCACATGGATGGGAAGCCTATTCCATAATATGAGAATCCATAGATGCACATATCTGTCTCTCAATCATGTTCTATTTATGTCACAAGTAAAGTTCAAATCCTTGGATGTAGTGTTTCTAGTGCTGTTTGTTTTGTAGATGCACAAAAGATCCTTCAAGGCTGGATCTCAGGATGCTTAGAAGCCAGGCACAGATTACCTCTCAGGAGTCCATAGGATAATGTGTATAGAGAGTGAGCCTTTAAATGATACGTGTAGGGCAGGGTATTCATGTGCTGAATTCTCCCGGTGAGGAACCTTTCTGGCCATTACAACTGTTTCAAGTGTCTGGTTAGGTACATGCCAAAGGGGGCACTTTACTCAATGATGGGTCTGATAAGGGAAGAGTAGACTGGTACTGTGACTTTCTTGGACCTGGATTCCATAACCTTACCTAAAGGTTGAGTGAACCTTACCTATAAGTTAGGTGTTGTAGAAAGATTTTTTACTATCTTTGCTACATGTTGGTTGAAGGTCAGATTAATGTTTATATATGTTTCTAACTCCCTGACTATGGTACTGACACTAAGGGGTGTTTTATTAATGGGGTAATTAACTTATGTGCACAATTTCTCAAAGGCAATTATAATGCACTTCTTGGTGTTGACTTTTGGCTCCAGTCATTAGTCTGTACTGAGCCCTCTTGCAAGATATCATTGCCTAAACCTATAAAACCTTACCAAACATATTCTGTCTCATACACTTTCATCTTCAAAAAGGTGAGTACCTCAAGGCTAACACCTCAGTTAATAGAAGAGATTAAAATACAAACTCAGTTCTAAATGTCTCTCTCCAAACAAAATTGATGAACTGCATGCAGCCCTATCCTTATATTACCCAGATATTGTGTTCCTCACTGAAACATGGCTTAAGCCACATAACAAAGACAATGAGCTACTCCCACCAAGTTATAACCTAATTAGAAAAGACCATACAGCTAAAAGCAGAGGCCATGTTGCCCTGCTGTTCAAAAATAACCTCATAGTTGAACTCATTAAAATAAACATCCCAACATTCTGTAATGCTGAAACCCTGTTTGCTAAAGTAAAAATCAACCTACATAAACGACTAAACATATTGGGTGCTTACATCGCTCCTGGGGTCAACATTAACACACTAGAGTCTATAACTCACTGGGCATCAGAAACCTTCCCCCATGAAACACGCATACTAGGTGATTTTAATATTGACTGGTCTCTAACTCACCCCTCCCCACTACTCATATAAACCTGTATGGTTTCACTCAGATCATCCAAACCCCAGCTAGAATTGACAAAGCTACGAAAAGGGAATCCATTTTAGAGTGGATCCTTACTAATCATCCAACCATGACACAATTCTTTGGCACATTACCTGACAGCCTAAGTGATCACTTCCCCTCCTTCTTACCAAGACAACAATTTAAACCAACTAAAACTAGTCCCTTCAAACAAATATGCTATACAAAAAATTTTAGAGCAGAACTAATAACAGCACTAAATGATTGTAACTGGATCCCCTTATTTACACTCTCCATAGACAAGGCAGTAGACTATTTTAATTCCACATTCCTGAAAATACTTGAACAACTTGCCTCCCCTAGAATGATTTGAACAAAGTCCAACCCTTCCCCCTGGCTCACCAAAAGTACCCGGATTCTACTAAAACAAAGGGATAAAGTATTGAACATTTGGCACAAGAACAAAACTAATACTAACAGGCAACAGTTTCCTGAATTAAGAAATAGAGTAAAGAAACCGGTAAGATCAGATAAAAAAAACTATTATTCCAATTTACAGAATAAACACAAAGCAAATCCTCAAAAATTTTGGGCTGCCATAAATAAAGTTATCCAACCAGGTAAAACTAGCACCCCAGCCTGAGACATTGACACATCTATAAGTGACACTGCAACACAGTTCAATGAGTATTTTACCAACTCCATTTTAAAACTATTGTCTAATTATCCACCCACTACCCTCCCAAACGTACTAAACTCCCCATCTGACCAAAGCAACTTCTCTCTCCAACCAGTTCAGACCAGTACAATCTTGAAATACCTGTCCAAATTAAGGTCCAC